>NC_048312.1:26642113-26679782 GCF_013100865.1 Trachemys scripta elegans | reverse complement strand
GGCCAATGGGAGCTGCTGGAAGCGGCGGCCAGTATGTCCCTCAGCCCGCGCCGCTTCCTGCAGCCCCCATTGGCCCGGGAGCCGCGATCGGCCGGACCTCCGGACAGGGCAGGTAAATAAACTGGCCCGGCCTGCCAGGGGCTTTCCCTACACAAGCGGCGGCCCCAATTTGAGAAACACTGGTGTAGATCATTACCAACACCCACAGCATCCAGACCCCATTAGCACTAATGGGACACCATGGGGAATGAGACTCTTTCTGGAAAGACAGGTTTATTAAACCAAGTTCTGACCATTTTGTGGCTCACCTCCTCTCTGCACACACATGCAAAATCTTCCGCATGGGCACTGTCCCACACAGCGTGCCACAGCCTGCTGTTAAAGGGACAGCTCTCATCAACTAAAAAACCAACACACTACAAATGCAACAGTAAAATAAATATTAACACTACATCCACATTCACTTCACTGGATAATTTCCATCCAAGAATATCAAAAGACTTTTCCAAGGAGCTCTCTGAATCATAAATGTTGATTTTTAACAAACCTTGGCACCAGGGCTTAAATTCTCAGAGATTATTTCCTGGAGCCCCTCTCTCCCCCCACACCCAATTTGGGGCTCCAGGCTTCAACTGCAGGGCGGGCGGTGGCGCTGGGGCTCCTCTGGGTTTGAAATATTTCCCTGTTTTAATTTGAGCCCTGATTGGCACATTGGGGAAGCTCTGAAAGACTGGAAAAAAGCCAGTGTAGTGCCACTGCTTAAAAAGGGTAAACAAGATGAGCTGGTTAATCACAGGCTACTTGGGATTGTAAATAATGATGGGGACAGATCAGTTCTACAGAGTGATCTGGATTGTTCAGGAAGGCAGTCTCGTCTGAATGCATGAATATCGCCAAATGCAAAGCCATACATCTAGGAACAAAGAACAGAGGTTATGCTTACAAGATGGGGGACTGTAGCTTGGAAAGCAAGAACACTGGAAAGGACTTAGAGATGAGATAACCAATTGAACACGAGCTCCCAGTGCAATGCAGTAGCTAAGAGGGTGAATGCAATTTTTGGGGGTACATGCAGGGGAATATCAAAAAGGAACAAGGAGGTGTTATTACCTCTGTATACAACATTAGTGAAAACATTACTGGACTACTGCATCCAATTCTGGAGTCCACATTTTCAAAAGGATTTTGAAAAATTGGAAAGAGTTCAGAAAAGAACTACAAGAAGTTATGCAAAGTAATGCACATTGGAAAACATAATCCTAACTATACATATACAATGATGGGGTCTAAATGAGCTGTTACCACTCAAGAAAGATCTTGGAGTCACTGTGGATAGTTCTCTGAAATCATCCACTGAATGTGCAGTGGCAGTCAAAAAAGCAAACAGAATGTTGGGAATCATCAAGAAAGTGATAGATAATAAGACAGAAAATATCATATTGCCTCTATATAAATTCATGGTATGCCCACATCTCGAATACTGGGTGCTGATGTGGTCGCCCCATCTCAAGATAAATGTATTGGAATTGGAAAAGGTTCAGAAAAGGGCAACAAAAATGCTTAGGGGTATAGAACAGCTTCCGTATGAGGAGAGATTAATAAGACTGGGACTTTTCAGCTTGGAAAAGAGGCGACTAAGGGGGGATATGATAGAGGTCTATAAAATCATGAGTGGACTGGAAAACCTGCCTTATAGGGAGAGATTTTAAAAGCTCAATCTATTTAGTTTATGCAAGAAAGAGGTGACTTGATCATGGTCTACAAATACCTACCTAGGGAAGAGATTTCTGAGAGCAAATGGATCTCATTCTGCCTTTTTCTGCTAGATTAAAGACCATTAGCTGGAAGATGAAGCTAGACAAATAAGGACTACACATAAGGTGCAAACTGCTAAAAGTGAGAGTAATTTATCATTGGAACAACTTACTAGGGATGTGGTGAATTCTCCATCAGTTTAATTCTTTAAATCAGGACTAGATAACTTCCTAAATGATGCTATAGCTGAAACAGAAGTTATGGGCTTGATGCAGAAGTTACTGGATGAGTTTCTATGGTCTATAGTGCCGGAGGTGAGACTAGACAACCTTAAAACTGCCCTTTCTGCCCCTAAAATCTAAGCATCTCCTATTTAAAATGTTAGTTTTTAAGAAGTACTGTTACTGTACCTCAAGAAAAGCTCTGCATAAGCTAGAAAGCTTGTCTCTCTCACCAACAGAAATTGGTGCAATAAAAGATATTACCTCCCCCACCACGCTTAAGAGATTTATTTAATCAACAGTTACTTTTATAGCAAATAATCCAATTATGTAACAATACATGCACTGAAATCAGGTTTTAGAGGACACCAAGATCTATTGTATTTCAAGGTAAATATTAATCAAGGGTTAAGTTCTTGAGTCAGTAAATTCTGATGACTGCCTCAACAGATATCAATATTTATATATTAAAATGCAGTTCCGCAAAGGGACTGTAAAAATGGCATGGAGGATTTCGTGTGTGTGTTTCTCAATAGTTCCCAGAGCAAATGTACTTAGTTTACAAGTAAAACTATGGCAGCTTGTGCCCCAAGTAAGCTGCAGACACCAATGTCCAGCCCATGCTCCTTGCCTGCCTCCACTGCTTCCTACCTTCCCAACTACTGGGTTGTCAAAGTGATAAACTGGGGGTGGGGGTCAATGGGGTGCACAGAAAAGGGGAGACACTCTTCCCTCACCTGCTCTGCCATTCACACCTCAGAATCCATCTGTTGGGACTAGTGCTACTCCAGCTTCCTGGAACCTCACCCATCCGAGATCTCAGCTATCCGAGGTAGGAGACCTAGGTTCAAGTCCCTGTTTCAGATCAGGCAGCCTTGGGATTTGAACCAAGCTCTTCCACTTCGGAGGTGAGTGCTCAGGCTACTGGGTATACAGGGAACACCATCACCACCTCCCTTAAGCCACTTTTTACTGGCCAGCTTCGGCAGCTGCCCTCTCAGTTTGCTAGCTTCTGTAGCTCCATTTTTTGGCACCATGCATTGTCTGGAGAGACGGTGCACCTAACTCAGGAATGTGGATTCCAATGGGTGGCAGGGCACCTAAAATTAGCTGTTGCAAAGCTGAGTAAAGTCCACTTTGTCACTCTAGCCCAGTCCTTACAGCACAGAGATCGGCTGGAGCACCTTGGATGGGGCTTAGCGCCGCTTGCCCCTAATTAGAAGACGGTTGTTCTAACTGCCAGTCTAGCAAACTCCACCTGGAATCTGAAAGTTAAGATGGGTTTTTTCTGCCTTATGCATCTTCAACAATATTCTGCAACTGTTCTCCCAAATTCCAGTTCCATTACTGATTCATGAGCCAGAAGAGAATTCAGCTCCCTCTCCCAGAACGCTACTGGCTTTGCAGAGATAACAGGAGTAAAGACATGAATTCATGAAAGTAAAAACTATGAATACACACAGGGAGAGCTGAATAAGAAGGCACTATTTTAAGTAGTCACTTTTCAAAGTAGGGCCCAATTCTGTAGCCCTCTCTCATGTGACCAGTGACACTGAAGTCAATGGGATCAGCCAAATATGCAAACAAGAACTTCCTCCTCTCATAAAACCTTATTGCCACACTCTGATACGTGCCTTACAACAGAATTACCTTTGAATTAAGACACAAACCTGAAATGTAACAGTTTTCTTTTAACATCTCTGCAACTGCAGCTGCCCCGTCTCCATTCAGACAATTATCACTCAGGTTTAACTTTACAATGGAGGTGTTAGTCATCAAGGCAAGAGATAAAGCTTTGGCACCCTGGAACACATGACAGCATAATGGGTCACTCACAGGTCTATTCGGTACCATGAGCACTTTTAGCGGTTTGCTTATTTCAGTTTTCCTTAACCTAGCAAGAATATAGAGATTGACAAAAGCTTTCCAGACCCTGGATGCATTTCTGAAGAACACAACTGAAAGAAAGGGACGTGCAGTAGAGGGCTCCAGCTGCGTTCAATAGAGCACCAACAACAAGTCCCATCCTGCTACCAGTGAAGTCAATGGCAAAATTCTCAACAACTTCAACGGATGCAGGATCTAACCCACTGTCTCTTAAGGAAAGTAGTAAAAGCCCCCTTGTGTGAGTGATTTTAAACTAGACTGGAAAAAGCAATGCAGAATATAGTTAGAGTTCAAAGGATGCAATCTGAGTTGGTAAGTGTCATTAATTATTTCTCCATCCACCTAGAAATAATAAAAAAAGTTTACCACCAATATGCATAATGTAGAGAGAGGGAATGTTAAACATGTCAGATTTGTTCAACTCGAGGACACCTGGTGCCTTCACTCATTGTCAGTTCTATCAAGCGATCAGTAACTAATACTAGGATAAGTACCACTTAGGGTTTTATTTCTATTATTACTCCTAGGATCTAGAGCGGGGGTGGCCAATCTGAGCCTGAGGAGGAGCCAGAATTTACCAATGTACATTGCCGAAGAGACACAGTAATATGTCAGCAGCCCCCACCGCATCAGCTCCCCGCTCCAGCCCCCAGTGCCTCCCCCTTCCCCCCATACCTCCCATCTGCCATGATCAGCTGTTTTGCATGCGCAGGAGGCTCTGCGGGGTAGGGGGAAGGAGGAAGGGCACAGCACGTTCGGGGGAAGGGGCAGGGGCTTTGGGTGAAGGGGTGGAGTGGGGGCAGGGCCTGGGGCAGAGCAGGGGGTTGAGCAGCGAGCACTCCCTGGCACATTGGAAAGTTGGCACCTGTCGCTCCAGCCCCGGAGTCGGTGCCTATACAAGGAGCCGCATATTAACTTCTAAAGAGCCGCATGTGGCTCCAGAGCCACGGGTTGGCCACCCCGATCTAGAGCCATTAAGTTTGGAATAAATGTCTTAACTTGATTAAAATATTTTAAATTTGGAAGTAAATGGACGGACATTATCCACGAAATTAAATAAAAAAAATCTACACTCTCGAACCTTAAATACAGTGTAAGGAATAAGAGGATGAAGGGATCTAATAGGTCTACTCCAGTTCTGATTTCCCTAATTCTAGCATGTTTATTACCATCACAGGGGAGTATTAAGGCTTGTTGCATTTTACGGCATGAGTCATGCATATGAGCCAAAAGTTCGTGCAAAGTAAGTTGTGTAAAACCAGAAGCAACTACAAGCCCATTGTGGATAGGACCGTGACACTAACCTACATATAGAACTTCTTTAAAAAGTTTTCAAATGTTGTTTAAACTTATGAATTTTAACCATATAACATATAGCAACACATGCATATTATATAAACAAAAAAACTTTGTACATCCAGGGAGGATAAAAATCTTATCACAAAGCCCTGGACATTCTTGTGGGGTGAGGTGTGGAGAAATCTAATCCACCGTCCCACCGAAAGGACAGCAGGTGCTGTGAAGATGACAAAGCTGGCAAATTCCCCTTAAACTGTGCTAAATTTCACGTGGCATCTCATTTTGCTTAAATACGTTTATATTGTTTCACTGCACTCCCTCTCCCGCTTAGCTGAAAGCCCACTTCCCCTACTCGCCATTCTTTATAAAGCAACAACTGCTGAAATTCTTAAATGTATTATTCCTCCTTAGGTTTAAATTAAGTCCCCTTGTTCTGGCCTGTCCAATAACTTTCAATAGATCATCAAGTTTTATTTTGTTCATACCCAAACATGATATATTTAATGCTGGTCTACACATAATATACACCACAAAACCAAGAAAGTGAAAAGCTAATATTAGTTTAATTAGTACATTATTCCCCCACCCAGAGACACACCCCTAGTCACTGGCACAACCACCATATAAATTCAGAGCACACATTGCAGCCTTAATTGTGCCAAAGCGAAAAGTGATGTATTCTATTTTCTGTAACTGTTACCTGTGGGCCAAGCCCATGGTGCTTCATAATCAGTTCAGTGTCCTTCATGTGACGCAGGAAATAGGATATGGGTACCACTCCATATAGTTGGCAGGCTGCTATATATCTTGTCTTTCCAGTTGGGTCAAAAGGTTCCTTGGTTTCTACATTAGAAAGAGCACAACGAACATAGAGAAAACAAGCTGTACAAACAAAAAACAGCACTTCCAAATTAACAATTTTACCAAAAAATGGAAATTTTCCCTCTCCCGACTTTTTAGTCAGGGAATGAGATCACAAACTGTTTGCATAGAGTTTCCTAGGGGCAGGGCGGTCCCTAGCCATTTGGGTGCCCTACGCAGCCCCCCCGTGGGGGGGTTGTGTGGGGCCCCAGCCCCCCCAGGGTCCGGGAGGCAGGAGCTGTGGGGGGGCACTTTTGGGGGCCCAGGGGATTAGTGGGGGGCCGAGAGCAGCCCTCTCCACTTCCCTTGCCCCAGCCCCAGCCGTGTCGCTTGGGGGAGGGGGCTTGGGAGAAGGGATCCTCCCCCCGGCCCTCACCGGCAGAAGTGGAGCAGCCCGGCCCCAGCCTGCTCCAGTCCACCAGCTTCCAGTCGCCGGTGAGGGTGGGGGGACCTTTCCCCAACCCTCCCCCAGCGATACAGCTGGGGCCAGGGCAAGGGAAGCAGAGCAGGCTGGGGCCATATCGCTCTGCTTCCCGCCACAAGTGAGTGCGGGGGCATCCTTTCCCCAACCTCCCTGCACTCACCAGCAGCGGGAAGCAGAGCGACATGGCTGGGAGCTGGCGGAGTAGAGAGGGCTAGGGCCACGTTGTTCCACTTCCCGCCGCTGCCAGTGAGTGCAGAGTCGCTGGGGGAAGAGGTGGAATGGGGGCCGGCCAGGGGCAGAACAGGGGGAAGGGTAAGAGGCAGGGCAGAGGGAGTTGTCCAGGGCCCCGCACCCACCCTAGGGACATCCCTGCCCCTTGCAATGGGTACAGTCCGCGGGGGGAGGGATAGGGCAGGTCGCTGGGGCTGGTGCTGCCACGTATGCAGCATGCAGCTGCCTAGGGCACCATGAAATGTGGGGCAATTTGGTGCCCCAAATTTCATGGTGCCCTATGCAACGGCACATGTTGCGTATGCCTAAGGACGGCCCTGCCTAGGGATGTTGTTTATTTTTGGTTTTGCTTTGTTTTGTAAAGAGAAAGAAAAGAGAATTAAGAGTACATTCACTCTTCACCTAGAGAAGATCAGGGAAAATTGTATGTTCACAGCCAGTTTTGATACTGTTCTACAGATACAGGACAAATTGTGCCAGATCCAACCTGTGTTGTGCTGGAAGAGATTCCTACCACTGTGCAAATCAGGGCAGTTGGGATGTTTTGTACCTTCTATTTCAAGGTCAGTATCCCACTCTTCCTCCCTCTCGCTATCTTCATCACCCTTCTCCTCACTCTCATTCCCCTCCGAATCATCCGGTGTGTTTGTTCCGTAACTAGCATCTCTTTCCTGGTGCACAGAGTGCTCACAAACAGACGTGGGGACAGTCTTAAAAAACATAAGAAAGTTACACAGAAATTCTTTTCAGTGAATGTAAAGATCTTCCTCTTGGTAAGTAACTGCTCAGGAGTGTGAGAGGGAGAGAAACAGAGCTACTTTGTAACTTCTGTTATTATTGAGCCAACTCTTATTAACAGTACAGTAAGAAATCCAATGAGTGATTCACAGGCACCCTGTGGATCTGGAAGGAGCTGGACTAGTAGTCTGAAACTGAAGATACCTAAACAACAGCCCTGAGCTGGAGGGACCACTTCTAGCGATGAGGGGCTGTGTCATGCTCGGTCAGTGCTTGCACTTTCAGTTGAAACTGCCAAAGAGTATGACAACAACAGCACCTGTCCTCTAGACCTGGACAGTCTCCACCACACAATGCATTTCAGACACCTCCCGTGTGTTTTGGGCATCTCGTACTACATCTGAACTGATGACTTAGATGGGAAAGACAACTGGAATCACAACGTTTGGGTCTAAATCCTTTGCACTTGCAGCATCTCTCATCCAATGATCTCTAAGCACTTCAGAAACATTAGTTTGGCTAATCTCACACTCCAGTAAGATTAACTCTTATGCCTCTTCATCAATTTGGCTACCACCTCTCAGAAAAATCGATTAACTACATGAACAGAAAAATCCTTTCCAGCAATGTAGGACGCATCAATGCTGCTGCAGCACTTGTAGTGTGTACATAACAAACTGCAAGGCTGTCTTCACAACTAGAACAGCTGGAGATTCACTTTGAAAAAAGACAGCTCAGATTTTGGAGAGTAGCTGAGACCTACCCATGCCAGCTAGCCCTTTAGACTCCCACTGCACACTGGGAACTTTGCCCTCGGGCCTGTGTAGTGAGGCCCTGCGGCTCCCCACCACCCCGGAAGGGGAAGAGCCCATCTGGAGGCTGGAGTGGGCGGAGCTAGGGAGTTCTGAGCCCGCCCCTCAGAGAGTCAGGCGGCGACCCGGAAGTATAAAGCCGGGCCCTCAGATCTCAGTCTGGCTCTAGCAGCCAGAGAGACCAGATGTCTCCAGTCTAGCTCGGGGCTGGGACACCTCCGCGGACTGGAGTGACTGCCAGGCCTGCCCTGCGCCCGCTACCCAGAGGAGCCGCCGAGCCTGCCCGGCACCTACTACTCGGAGGAGCCGCCGGGCCTGCCCTGTGCCTCCTATCTGGAGGAGCTCCCAGACTTGCCAAACGATTCCCTGGCTGGATGAACCCATGGTCCAGGATCCCGCCGAGGCCAGCAACCAGGTAGGCCCAGAGGGGGAGTCTGGAAGTAGCCTGGGGCCAGCCGACCCCAGACTGGCTACAGCACTGCCAGAGCCGATGTCAGTGTGTTGCGGCCAGGATCCCCACTGACTAAGCAGGGGGTCTTCTGCTGCTGCTAGGGCCCCGGGCTGGGACACAGTGGAGTGGGAGGGCCTGTGTCTCCCAGGCCTGTCGAGGCTCAGACCTATTCCCGTGGCTCAGCCCTGCCTGAGGGCCTGAGCTCTGCCATAGTGTTTGTTGCCTGCCCTGACCAAGGGCCTGGGCTAAATATTTCATTTACTGTTGCTCAACCCTGACTCAGGGTCTGAGCCCTGACCTAATGCTGGTGCCCGCCCTGAGCCGGGGTTGGGCTTCCTGTATCTTTCAGGACTGCAAGGGCTACCGGGGGAGACCCGACACCCAGACAATTCACTCAAGCGCCAGCAGGCAGTGAGTCGATGCGGCTCCCTGCTGCCCCGGAGCGGTCGAGCCCCGGCCAACTCCTGTACAGTCTGGATCACAGACCAAGGGGAATTCTCTGAAAACACCATCCCGCTTCAGAGCCGGGCGAGGGGAAAGGGAAGGGACCCGTCAGGACAGGCAGGTCACTGCTGGGCAAACCAGCAGCCTCGTCCCCTTCTGATTTCCGAGGTGAAACGCCCCCCCCCTTCTCCTGCCACCCCCTGGTGTCCCGGGCAGGGCCGGGGCCCAGGCTGCCTGCAGACTCGGGCACACGCAAGCAGCGGGGCTGGGGCACAAGGACGGGGCCGCTGCGCCCCGCTCGGTCCCTCCCGCCCCCGGCCTCACCGCGCCGCAGGAGGCGGCGGAACGCGCGCTGCAGCGGCTGAGCTCCGCCCGGGGCCGGCTGGGCGGCGGGACCCCCACAGCCCCCGCGGCCGCCGGGCCCAACTCGCTCCGCAGCGGCAGCATCGGGCAGCGCAAAGCCGGTGCCGCCGCTCCCGCCAGGCAGGCGGGTCACGAGCCACGCCTATGGCCACGACGACCAATGAGAAGGGTGAACGCGGCGCACGTGCTCTAATGGAACCAATCGGCGATCAGGGGCCGTCTAAAGGGGCAGGGCGGCCGCTCCCGGCTTGTTGTGCTGCTGCCATGGCAATGCTCGGCGCGGCCCCGGGCGGGGCGGGGCCTGGGGCCACCCCCGCCGCGCCTCCCTGTGCCCCGCCCCCCCCCCCCCCGGGGCCCCCGCAGCCTGGGGCCACCCCCGCCGCGCCTCCCTGTGCCCCGCCCCCAGCCCCGCTGTGCCCCCAGAATCCCGGCCCCGTCCTCCGCCCCTGCTGTGCCCCAGTATCCCAGCCCCGCCCCCGCCGCGCCTCCCTGTGCCCCGCCCCTCACCCCTGCTGTGCCCCCAGTATCCCAGCGCTGCCCCGACCGCGCCTCCCTGTGCCCCGTCCCCAGCCCCGCTGTGCCCCAGTATCCCAGCCCCGCCCCCGCCGTGCCTCCCTGTGCCCCGCCCCTCACCCCTGCTGTGCCCACAGTATCGTGCCCCGCCCCTCACCCCTGCTGTGCCCACAGTATCCCAGCCCCGCCCCCGCCGCGCCTCCCTGTGCTCCGCCCCTCACCCCTGCTGTGCCCCCAGTGCCCCGGCTCCGCCCCTCACCCCTGCTGTGCCCACAGTATCCCAGCGCTGCCACTAATGTGCCCCCAGTATCCCGGACCTGCCCCCACCACGCCTTCCTATGCCCCGTCCCCAGCCCCGCTGTGCCCCAGTATCCCAGCCCCGCCCCCGCCGCACCTCCCTGTGCCCCGCCCCCAACCCCGCTGTGCCCCAGTATCCCAGCGCTGCCCCCACCGTGCCTCCCTGGGCCCCAGCTCCGCTGTGCCCCCAGTATTGTGCCCTGCCCCCTGACCTGCTGTACCCCAGTATCCCAGCGCCGCCCCCACCGTGTCTCCCTGGGCCCCAGCTCCGCTGTGCCCCCAGTATCGTGCCCTGCCCCCAGACCTGCTGTGCCCCAGTATCCCAGCCCCGCTCCTGATGTGCCCCCAGTATCCCGGACCTGTCCCCACCACGCCTCCGTATGCCTGCCCCCCAAACCCTGCTGTGCCCGCAGTATCCCAACCCCACCCCTTCTGTGCCCCCAGTATTGTGCCCCCAGTGTCCCAGCTCCACCCTGGCCACGCCTCCCTGCCTGGCTAGGCCCTGCCCCAACCCCTGCTGTGACCTCTGAATCCCTTATCTGCTACCCTCCGACCTGGTGCTCGGCTGTGCTGGTATAGGGCACCAACTCTTGGCGATATAACTGTCACTCGGGGGTATGGAAAATCCACACCCCTGAGCCATGTAGTTATACCGACCTACCCCTGGTGCAGAGAGTGCTGTGTCAAGGGGAGGGCTTCTCCTGTCGACATGCTATCGCCTCTTGGGGAGGTGGATTAACCGCATAGGTAGCGTCTTCACTAAACGCTGCATCGCTGTAGGTGTAGACAAGCCTTCAGTTTCAGCTGCACAGCACCTTCCCCATCCCCTACACCAGGGCTGCTGGGGGATGTAGGTGCTGGTTGTGCCTGCTGTAGTCACTTCCCTGCCACGCAGGTGTAGGTGGTTTTAACACCCTTTGTGCTGCATGAATATTTGCAAGGATCCGTCCTAGGGGAACATTTTCAGAAAAAATTGTTCCAATTTTTAAATAATGGAAATAGTGGTCCATTGAGGCTGGGGAAACAAAAGTTTTTATGAAATGTTTTTTCTTTTCCAACCACTTCTACTTTCCATTTGTTCTGATACTAATTGGGAGCTGCCAGAAAAATGGGGGGGGGGGGGAAGGAAAAATGATTGGCCAACTGGCCTCCTGGCAGTCAAGTGATTTGGAATGATGGCGTTTTCACCAATAAATAGGGCTTCTGGAGTGCAGGTTGCACTGACAATCCCTGCAGGTGATTTAGTAAGTGATTGTCTCTGCTGGAACACTGTAGACCCTTTGTTCTACAATATCCCGACAGCTTCTTTTTTCATACTAGCAAAAAGAACAGGAGTACTTGTGGCACCTTAGAGACTAATAAATTTATTTGAGCATAAGCTTTCGTGGGCTAAAACCCACTTCATCGGATGCATGCAGTGGAAAATACAGTAGGAAGATATATATACACAGAGGACATGAGAAAATGGGTGTTGCCATACTAACTATAATGAGTAATCAATTAAGGTGGGCTATTTTCAGCAGGAGGAAAAAAACTTTTGTAGTGATAATCAGGATGGCCCACTTCCAACAGTTGACAAGAAGGTGTGAGTAACAGTAGGGGAAAAAATTAGCATGGGGAAAATGAACATGTGCTGGGTCATCTTCTGAGACTGCTATAACATGAAATATATGCAGAATGCAGGTAAAACAGAGCAGGAGATGTACAAGTCTCCCCCCAAGAAGTACAGTCACAAATTTAATTGACGCATTATTTTTTAACGAGCATCATCAGCATGGAAGCATGTCCTCTGGAATGGTTGCCAAAGCATGAAGGGGCATATGAATGTTTAGCATATCTGGCATGTAAATACCTTGCAATGCCGGCTACAAAAGTACCATGCAAACACCTGTTCTCACTTTCAGGTGACATAAATAAGAAGCAGCAGTATCTTCCGTCAATGTAAACAAACTCGTTTGTCTTAGTGATTGGCAAAATAAGAAGTAGGACTGAGTGGACTTTGTTTTATTTTTGAATGCAGTTATGTAACCAAAAAAAAATCTGTATTTGTAAATTACACTTTCAAGATAAAGAGATTGAACTTCAGTACTTGTATGAGGTGAACTGAAAAAATACTATTTATTTTGTTTATCATTTTTACAGTGCATATATGTGATAAAAAATAATATAAAGTGAGCACTGTGCACTTTGTATTCTGTGTTGTAATTGAAATAATATTGAAAATGTAGAAAAACGTCCAAAATATTTAAATTTCAAGTGGTATTCTATTGTTATACATGCAATTCATTTTTTAAATTGTGATTAATTGACCGCCCTAAATATAAGCTATACTAGTACCTCTAATAACCACATCCAAACTTGAACTTTTACCAGTATAGCTATGTCAGCAAAAACTCACGCTCCTAAACAAAGTAGCTATGCTGGTACTACATTTAAAGTGTAGACCAGGCCTTAGTCACAACCTTAATTTTGCCAGGAGCAGGAGGAAGCGATTTGTGTGGATAGCGCTGGAACTTCACATCACAATGATTCAAAGCACCTGCCCTGCTGATAACATAACTGGGTTGAAGTCTGAGGGCCAGGCCCTCAACTTGGGTGAGTCATGGAGCTCCAGTGAATTCAGTACAATAGCTAAAGACCCATCCCTCCTGAGATTTTAGAATGGCCAATGCATTGCCAGTTGGTCGTAATCACGTGTGCTGTGGCCCAGCCTGCCCTGATGCATCAGGGGAGTGAATGAAAAACTCCCACTAGGAAGAGGACAGTTTTGTCTTTCTTTGACAGGCAACTGCTGCTCTTGTTTCTAAGACCCCCACATATTAAAACTTACCTATGTAACAAGACCATCTACAAGGATCTGATCTTCTAGTCTTCACTCGTGTAAAGCTCCCACTGACTTCAGTTGACTAAGTTTAAGCTCAAGTGTAAATGCACCTACTAGCTGAGTCCAATTTTAAGAGCACCTGTGAGCCACTATTTAACTGAAGGGGGGAATGTGAACTGGTGTTTCAGACTAGGTGCCACAGAATGCACTGGCTTGAGGAGACACACCCACCATTGCAACCCATTGCTGTTGCCTCCCACCAGGAACTGCATTCAGAGGCAGGAAACTACTGACCCTTTGTGTTTTAGGAAAATCTCATGTCATTTGGCACAAATGAATTTCCCAGTATCCTAAAATGCTTTTAACTCCCTGCACGCAAAGCAGCACCTGCCTAGCAAAAAACCTTCCTCTCCATCTAAGGGGGAAGTTCAGCTCACTCTGCTCCAAGCTCAAGCAATTGGGCTCATTTAGGGGCTTGGGGTAGGGGGGTGTCACCCCCTCTGCACTGGCTGGCTCTGAGGCAGCATGGGGAGTTCCTCTCCAGGGCAGCTAGAGGGTGTAAACCCCTCATGTGGCAGCTCTGCCACACAGTCTGCCACGCAAACTCTTCACAATATAGTAGGGCTGGCATTTTCCAGGCTGCATACCTGGAATTAGGCATCTAAATGACTCTGGCAGCCTCTCTTTGGTGCTGAGCCCCCTGGAGTCAGAGGTGGGGTGCTAAACCCTTCGATCAGTCAAAGCCAGTTTAATTTATGTGCCCAACTTCAGCACCAACATTCTCCAACTTTGGCTCAGTCATCTGAAAGACCCTTGAATGACCCCTGTTAGCCCTGCAGCTCCCACAACTGGAAGGATGTTCATCTAGGCCAGCTGTATCTCTGACATTTATTTTAAAGCATTCCCAGAAAATAATATTTCCAGTCAATGGGCACTTTAATGCAGGAGGATGTTCTGGCGTTGCGGCTTCCTGCATAGGGACCATGTTCACATAGTATCAATTCCCTTCTCTGTCCTGCTGGCCGCTTCTGCCTGGATGGGCTGCCCTGCCCTGGCTCACGCTATGCCCTGATTGCCACGGTCTGCCTGCATCCTCAAATTGTTTCAGGTAGAACTGTGTAGCAAGCTGCCTTGTCATCGCTTTAAGTGCAAAGAAGCCAGCTGTGATCTCAGAAGCAAGAAACACCAGGTAAATGATATGCACAGCTGTCTCCAGGGGCAGCCGAATGATGTGCTCATCCATGAGGAGGAAAAGCAGGAGGGGGAGCTGTATCAGGAAGGATAGGAGCAGGAATCCAGCCAGTTCAGGTACCTGCAGAAGCAAAGGAAGCTGAGAGGAAAGACTGAAAACACCACAGCAAATGCTACAAAGAGCAGCACGCAGCCGAGGCTTTGGGGCTGTGACCTCAAGAGAATGTGTGAAGTGAGACAACACTGTGTAGGACTTGGAGCCCAGGACTGGGAATTCTAGGCTCTAGAACTTGGCCATTCTCCCCTGAGCATCGCCATAAAGGATGCTTCAGCATTTCACTCTCCCTTTGCTTGTCTGCTTAGCCTCCAGTGGGGCCCAGCCACAGATCTTGCAGGACTCCTGCCCCAAAGCGGAGTACAGCTGGGTGCATAATGTATTTGACTCAAGTTGTCCACTAACAGGTCTTGCTGAGCTAGGGCAGTGTGGCTCAGTGGGTAGGATATTAGCCTGCCACTCAAAAGACCTGCGTTTAATTCTCTTCTCTGCCACTGACTTCCTGTGTGACCTTGGGTAAGTCACTTAGGGCTTGTGTGGACAAATAGTGCAAGATAGATATACGCTCGGGTTTGCTGAGCACTAAGTGTCCACGTAGACCCTGCTGCTGTGAACTAAAAGTTTCATAGTGGGCTTTGAAATACAAGTAGATCAAAGCTCACTAGGGAACTGTTAGTGCACGGCAGCAGGTCCACACCATCAGTGACTGCATGGCAGGCTAATGTGAGGTAAGTTACACCCTCGCTTGCCATATGCTGTCTAGACAAGCCATCTGTCTCTGTTCCCAAGCTGTAAAATGAGGATAATAGTGCTTCCTACCCCACAGGGGGGTGTGCAGATGAATACATTCAAGATTGAGAGGGGCTCAGTGAGACATACCCAGGGATCAATCCAGACCAAGGAGTAGCTGGGTCACCCCTGCCCTCCTACCTGGGGTGCCCTTTACAATGCCTTGCTGCTGTAGCCTCTGGACTGGTCACAAACAGCCTCTATCATGCAAGTCGTGTGTGTGTGTGTGTGTGTGTGTGTGTGTGTGTGTGTGTGTGCTTCAGATAGCCAGCCACACCTTGGTTCTTACTGCAGAGGGACCCCAACCCCCCCCCAGCCCTAGATTCCCCCCCCCCCCCGATGTCTGTCCTGTACTGCCAAGCCCTCTCTTGGACACTACAAGTCTGTTATTTCTTTAATAGAAATAACATGCACACTACTTGCCACCCCAAATGGGGTTTCCCAGGCACTTCAATTTAAACTCACTGGATTAGATAAAACAAGCTTTACTCATAAAGAGAGATTTTAAGTGAGTACAAGTCATGAGGCATAAAAGTCAGAAATGGTTACAAGAAAATAGAGATAAAATGCAACTGGTGCTTAACAAACTCTGTTAAATTCAAAGCAAAGTTTTCTCATCACATGCGTTCAGCAGTTGTGCTGCCCACATTTCTTAGGTCAGGACCCCTTCTCCCAGAATCCAATTAATGCTTTCTTTGTCGCTTCAGGTGCTGTGAATGCAATGGACAGGAAGAGGCAGCGATCCTTGGGATGTTTGTCTCTCCTTTTTATAGTTTCAGTCCCCCTCTTGAAAACATTTACAGCTGAGACTTATGTGGAAGGAAACCCTGCTGTTTTTTTCCCCCCACCTGGTTGAACTTCCTTTGTCTCCCCCTCTTTGTCTGCCCCACTTGATGTGTTTATTGCTTAAATGCAAATTAAGCAGAGCACACATTCCTTTGTTTGAGACAGACCTGTTTGCCAACCTCTGTTTGGAACATGTGTTAATAACACCATGCAGCGGAATCTGATAAACTTCACATACAATGTTGCCATATATTTTACCAGGACAATAATGATCAGCAAATTATGATTTTTCAAATGATACCTCACAAGGCATATTTTGTGCAGAGTTTATTACAGTGGTGTGTAGGGTGTGGAAATAGATATATTCTGTCACACTCAGATACTATGATGAGGAGAGCCAGATAAGTGCCTTAACCTAGACTAGACTGAGCTCAGCAGAGGACCCAGGGTATGTATAGGTGACTCTAAACCACTTTTCCACTCGGGGGGTAGAGGGAGGAGCGCAAAATTCCTGGCATAATTTAGGGCAGCCTAAGAACTGCTGTGAGTTGTACCAGCCACAACCGCTTCCCCACCCTGTGACTGTTTCTCTAGCTAGTGATCATGCTATAGCTCCACTCCATCCTACCCTTGGGAACACCTACACCCAAGGGGGAAAGGAGGTGATGTAAAGGCCACTATACCTGCTTTATAGCAACTGGGACTCTCACTAGTCCATGGGGATCCCAGGCTGTCTTCTGAAGACAGAGCTGTTTTCTTTACAGTGATGCAAAGGAGTTGGAATTGGTGCCAGGCTTATTATTCAATTAATCCAAATATTGGCCAGTTAATTTCCATGAATTATTCTTGGGCTTCAGGTCTCAATATCAATCATAGTGAGGACCACCTCTAACACATTTCTTCTCATAGGCATGTCCCTGCTACTAGTTGGCACCTGGCCACTCCTTCCCTCCATTTGCAATCACATAACTTCCCTATGGCAACTCCAATGATCACTTTCATGGCAAGAGAACATTGGGAGGGGGGCAGGGGCAAATGATTTTGTACTTTGATAAATTGGGAAAGTATTTTATGTACTTTTATCATCTTTTCATATAGTCACAGAAATGTTGGGCTGGAAGGGACCTTCAGAAGTCATCAAGTCCAGCCTCCTGCCCTGAGGCAGGACCAAGTAAACCTAGATCATCCCTGACAGGTGTTTGTCCGACTTGTTCTTAAAATCCTCCAATGGTGGGAATTCCACACCCTCCCTTGGAAACCTGCTCCAGAGCTTAACTATCCTCCTTGCTAGAAAGTGTTTCCTAATATCTAACCTGAATCCCCCTCGCTGCAAATTAAACCCATTGCTTCTTGTCCTACTTTCAGTAGACATGGCTAATAATTGATAACAGTCTCCAAATATGTTAAGGGAAATTTTAGAGGACTATGGTCAGGTCCTCCCTCAGGCTTCTTTTCTTTAGATTAAACATGCCCACTTTTAACCTTTCCTCAGAGGGCAGGTTTTCTAAACCTTTGAGCATTTTTGTTTCTCTCTGCTGGACTCCCCAATTTGTCCACACATTTCCTAGAGGGTGGTTCACAGTACTCCAGCCGAGGCCTCACCAGGGCTGAGTAGAGTGGGACAATTACTCCTGTGTTTTACATATATCCCTGTTAATACACTCCAGAAGGATATTAGCCTATTTAGTAGGGCTCTCGATTAATCACAGTTAACTCACACGATTAACTCAAAATTAATAGCAATGAATTGCCATTTTAATTGCACTGTTAAACAATAGAATACCAATTGAAATTTATTAAATATTTGTGGATGGTTTTCTACACTTTCAAATATTTTATTTCAATTTACAACACAGAATACAAAGTGTATAGTGCTCCTTTATATTACAAATATTTGCACCGTAAAAATGATAAAAGAAATAGTGTCAAGTATCCGAGGGGTAACCATGTTAGTTTGGATCTGTAAAAAGCGACAAAGAGTTCTGTGGCACCTTATAGACTAACAGACGTATTGGAGCATAAGCTTTCATGGGTGAATGCATCTGACAAAGTGGGTATTCACCCATGAAAGCTTATGCTCCAATACGTCTGTTAGTCTAAAAGAAATAGCATTTTTCAATTTACCTCATACATGTACTGTAGTACGATCTCTATCGTGAAAGATCAACTTACAAATGTAAGGGTTTTTTTTGTTACATTGTTTTGTTTTTGAGTGCAGTTATGTAATACTTTAGAGCCTGCAAGTCCACTCAGTCCTACTTCTTGTTCAGCCAATCACTAAGACAAAAAGTTTGTTTACATTTATGGGCGATAATGCTGCCCGCTTCTTATTTACAATGTCACCTGAAAATGAGAACAGGTGTTTGCATGGCAGTGTTGTAGCTGGAATTGCTAAGTATTTGTGTGTCAGGTATGCTAAACATTCGTATGCCTCTTCATGCTTTGGCTACCATTCCAGAGTGTGATGTGACGCTGCATATTCTTTATAGAAATATGCTTATAATATGAATATGGCATAACTAAGATATTTTATGCAAGATATCATTGGAAAGGTTATGCTTTACTGAATGTGATTATCCAATTTGTATGCATATATCACTTCTGTATCTAAAGGTAGGAATATTGACTATGTAACAATTACAAATCAGTGTGTACTTGGGGAAACACCCACCAGACAGCAGGCCATCAGCCTGGAGGGAGGAAATAATAAGACTTTGAAGATACTAATCTGTCTCCTTCCTGAGAAGTGTCCTGGGACGTTGCTTTGACACTGCAAGGTCAAGTGATAGTCACCTGGTGTAAAGTACCACCTCACACTGCTGGTACTTTTGCCCTGGAAACAGAGGCTTCCCACCTTATGTAAATTCTATTTAAGACTGGGAAGCAAGTCAATCCACCACTCTGGTCCTTTGCCTTCCCACCCCAGAAGAACGGCTGCTGAAAGTACTGAAGAGACAAAGGAACTAAGCTGAGGGAAAGGAAAGGGCTGAGTCCAGACTAAGACAAGAGTCTACTCTGTAAAGAGAAATAACTGGAACTCTAAGCTACAGAAACTCTGCAACCTGCCTAAACAACATTTAGAGTGAGAAACTACATTTTGTAACCTGTGTGTTTAGTGTATTAAGCTTAGTTTGTGTGTTTTATTTATTCAGTAATTTGCTTTGTTCTGTTTGCTATCCCTTATACCAACTTAAAATTTACCTTTTGTAGTTAATAAAAACTTATTTCTTGTTTATAACATAACCCAGTTTGTGCAATTCATATCTGGGAGGCAGGGAGAAGCTGTGTAGGGAGAGGGCAAATTTTTATGAGCTTGCGCTGTGCTGATCTTTTATACAGTGCAAGACATCATCATCTTGGGTGTACTCTCCAGAAGGAAGCTGCACTTGAGTGCTGGGCAATTTCCTAGCCGAGTCTTCCCATAGACCCATTGCAGCCCCTGTGTGATTCTACAGCTGGTGCGTCTCTACCTGTGTGTGCTGCTAGAGGCCGGAGAGCCTGATTCAGCAAAACAGGGACGGGGAGCCTAGGCTGGTGAAACAGGAGGAGCTCAGTGAAACCCCAGTACATCAGCTGACATCCCAGACGGGGGTCCAACCCATCACACAGAGGACATGCTTCCATGCCACTGATGCTCATTTAAAACAAAATGCATTAATTAAGTTTGTGACTGAACTCCTGGGGGGAGGTAGAAAAGAGCTACCTCCCTGCTTCTACTCCCTGCCTTTTCCCTTTCTTTCTGCTCCCTCCTTGGCTTCCTTCCCCTGAGGTTTTTATACAGCCCCAGGCTAATGAGGCGGCAGCTGTCTCTGCCTCCCCAGTTAGGGCCAAGTTATCTCCAGCCAGCTCTAATCTATCCCCCTAAATGGAAGCTGGCGCGACAGAGGGCTGAATCAGCAACCCTTTGCCCAGCACCCTGTCACAGGACCAATGTGAGATTTCTAAAGAGAGCTACAGCATTCTAACCAAGTTTAAAAATCTGAAGTGCCTTCCAAAATCGGAGAGGGACGAGGTGTGGAGCATGTTTTCAGAAGTCTTAAAAAAGCACCAGCCCAATGAGGAAACCACAGAACCTGAACCACCAAAAGAAAAATCAACCTTTTGCTGGTGGCATGGAATCTGACTCAGATGATGAAAATGAACATGCGTTGGTTTGCACTGCTTTGGCTTGTCAAGAAGCAGAACCCATCATCAGCATGGAAGCATGTCCTCTGGAATGCTGGGCAAAGCATGAAGGGACATATGAATCTTTACCGTATCTGGCACCTAAATATCTTGTGACTCCGGCTACAACAGTGGCATGCAAATGCCTGTTCTCACTTTCAGGTGACATTGTAAACAAGAAGCAGACAGCAGTATCTCCTTCAAATGAAAACAAACTTGTTTGTCTGAGCAATTGGCTGAATAAGAAGTAGGACTGAGTGGACTTCTAGGCTCTAAAGTTTTACACTGTTTTATTTTTGAGTGCAGTTATTTTTTGTACATAATTCTACATTTGTAAGGTTAATTTCCATGATAAAGATTGCACTACAGCACTTGTATTAGGTGAATTGAAAAACACTAATATACTAATACTAAAAATATTTCTCTTTTTTACAGTGCAAATATTTGTAATAAAAATAAATATGAAGTGAGCACTGTACACTTTGTATTCTGTGTTGTAATTGAAATAAATATATTTGAAAATGTGGAAAACATCCAAAGATATTTAAATAAATGGTATTCTATTGTTTATCAGAGCAATGAATCACGATTTTTTAATCACGTGATTAATTTTTTTAATTGTTTGACAGCCCTATTTTTTACCAACTGCATCACATTGCAAACTCATTTTCAATTTGTGATCTGCTGTAACCCCCAGATCTTTTTCAACAGTACTACCAACTAGCCAGTTATTCCCCCTCTTGAAATTATGCATTTAATTTTTTCCTTCTTAAGGGAGTATTTTGCACTTGTCTATATTTAATTTCATCTTTTTAATTTCAGACCAATTCTGCAATTTGTCAAGGTTGTTCTGAATTCAAACCCTGCCCTCCAAAATGAGTGCAACCCATCTTAGCTTGGTGTTAGCCACAGCTGCTATAAGCATATGCTCCACTCCATTATTCAAGTCATTAATGAAAATATTTGACCTTCCCCCTGCAAGGGAGCTGTGACCAGCACGCTTGCCAGAGCTGAAGTGATGAAGCAGAGTTTGATGGGGAGCTGTAGCTTCCATGCCCTGGCCACTAGCCTGCTCAGGCCTTGAATCAGTTCTTACCTTTCCTTGCAGATTTCCAGTGTATCCAAGATACAAGCGTAACCCTTCAGCTAATGTGAGAATCAGGAAGGCAGCAACAAGGAGGAACTGGTAGTAACAGGGCAGCAGGCCGTACTGTAACAGGAGGGCATTAGTGACAGACCATCGCAGTTTCATCCCACCAGACCCACACCTGGCACCAGCCCCAACACAAACCCCTCCCATCCCATCACTCCATATATTCACTCTCCATCCACTTCACCTGCCTCCCTTACTGCTACCGTGCCACTGCTGCGCCCCTTGTCAGGGACTGGGACATGGGCAGTCGTGACCAGTGGTTAAATCCAGAGTCAGAGGCCAGGTGCCGGAGCCCAAAAATCAGAAATTGGAGCCAAGAGTCAGAAGTGGGTTAGCTGGAATGAGGCAAGGCAAGACAGGGGCTCTCGCAGCCATGGGCAATTGCTTCAAGCAGCCAATGAACAGCAACGATGATGATGACAACTGCTGCTGCTGGGCTTAACAGCTGGTCTGCTGCCTTTCCAGCCCATCAGGCAGTGTACTACAGGCCAGCTGTGCTTGTTAGGTTGCCCTGAGTCTGGCTCTGCTGCAAGCCCAGATTCATGGATTCACAGAGTCCAAGGCCAGAAGGGACCATTGTGATCATCCGTCTGACCTCCAAAATAATTCCTAGAGCAGATCATTTAGAAAAACATCCAATCCTAATTTAAAAATTGTCAGTGATGGAGAATCCAGCATGGCCCTTGGTAAATTGTTCCAAGGGTTAATTACTGTCGCAGTTAAAATTTGCACCTTATTTCCAGTCTGAATTTGTCTAGCTTCAACTTCCTGCCATATTAGACCTTTCTCTGCTAGACTCCTTCTGTCTCTCCAGGGCTGACCCGTGGCTCATTTTGCAGACTCTGCCCACCCTGGACCCAGCTCTAACCAATAGGCGGAACTCACTCCCACCACTAGGCCTGACTGCCCATGGCCCAGGACCCTGCAGAGGAATGCTTCTTGCCCATAGGATGGATCAGGCAGAAACAATCTCTTGGACCTCCCCTGGCCTGGGATATTTAAACCAAATGGAAACAAGAAGCACACAAGAAGTTTTGCCATTTGACAGGAGTTGCCATTTCTCAGGGTTTGAAATGGACCCATCTGGTGTTTACGTGTGTTTTGGGAAACGAAGGATTTTGATGGTTGGCTTGGAAACGGGTTCAAGAAAAGTTTTGATAAAAATCTCATGGAAAAATGAATGAAAAACAAAAACTTTCTAGAAGGTCAGTTTGAGAAAAGAGTTTTTGGAAAAATGGCCGTTTGTTGACAAAAACCCTTTCTGCTTGATAAACCCTGACCTGGGCACAGCTTGGCTGGCAGACTGCAAGAAAGGGCAAGCGTGCAGTTGCTTGGGCACTGAGGGAACGCATTAGGTGGGACCAGGGCCGGCTCCAGCATTTCTGCCGCCCCAAGCAAAGAAAAAAAAAAAAGCCGCGATCGGCAGCGGCAGTTCTGCGGCAGATCCTTCGCTCCTAGAGGGAGTGAGGGACCTGCCGCCCCCGAATTGCCGCAGGTGCCGCCCCTCTCCCTTGGCCGCCCCAAGCACCTGCTTGTTAAGCTGGTGCCTGGAACCGGCCCTGGGTAGGACTTCACTCATCTTCCCAGCTCTAACCTCCCTGGTTATATGGTACCTTTAATGCCAGCATTATCCCCTCGCACAGGCACCAGAATGGGAAATAGAAGACATTGAAGAATAGCATCATCTGGAGAGGCAGGCTGGACAGCACCTCATGCCCTAGGCAGGAATGAAAAGGCACAAGGTAAGCAGGTCTCTCCCATCATCACACTGCAAATCCCAGTCTCACAGGGAGAACCTGCCCCACAAAATGGGCATTTTACTGAGGAACAAACCTGAGAATGCAGCCTGCTCTGTTTCTGAGCATGGCCCCCTGCCCAGGGGCCCATGCAGCCCAGTCTCCTGTTGCTGGTAGTTGCTAGCACCAGCTGCTAATGCAGAAAGCGCAGGAACTCCCCCAGGGTGATCCTGACGGGGTTTCACTGTGACCCCTTTCAAGGTTGGCTTGTGGGTTTAGCTCCCTTCCAATTTTATTAATCCTCTCTAATGTAAATGTGGGTTTTCACATTATCCACATACATGGCTGATGCTTTTAGGATTCCCACCAACATCCTGGCATCAGCAATATCAAATGATTAATCTGCAGAGCCCCCTGCCATATGATGGTGTAAAACAAATTCCCTTTTTAGCAGTTTTGTACTTGCTGCCTCAGTTTCACTAAATGCCCCTTGTTCTTGTATTAGGAGAAAGGTCAGTAGGGTTAAGAGATTCCAAGGCCACCACTGTGATCATCTAGTCTGACTTGTCTAACACAGGCCAGAGACTTGGCCCAAATAAGTTCCTGATCGACCTGTCCACCTCTGTCCTTATTCCCGGCCTCTTCATCCTAAACAATCCCAACCTTTGCAATCTCTCCACCACCCACCTGGCGGGACAAGGATAATACAAAGAGACTCCTGGCCTGTACACCCATCCCATTCCCCTCCTCGCTTGAAGCCCATCTCCTTCACTGTGCACCGTATTGTGTCAGGCCCCTCCGAGTGAGCACACAACACATGGGGCAGGCCAGGAAGGCTGGTGCTTGTGCTGCTCAGAGTTCTGCCTCTCTGTGTAGGAGACAAAAGCATCTATTCATAGCATAAAGCAAAGCCCATTTTGACTTTGCAGCAGTAAAAGCAACAGCAAACACCCAACCACATTCCTGAAGCAGAGCCCCTGTAAGCTGTGCTTAATCCACCCTGGATCTGGGGCAGGCAGAGCCGAGAGCGCACAGCCCCTGACCTGGGCTCCGGGATTACTGTACTACCGAGTACTGTACCTGGATGGTAGATCTGGACAGCGCCGCAATCCCTAGTTTTATTGTTGATGAACAGCGATCCACTGAAAGTTGTCAAGCCCCTTCGGACATTGTGAGGCAGAGCCATCGGCACCAGCTGAGCGCGCTCTCCCTCCTGACCTGGATCAGATGGTATTAAAGAGAAGCTCTCTGGCTTTAATTAAATTAGAAGGCTGGACTTCCAAGCGGCAACTGGGGATAAATCTGCTCTGCTGTGGTGGGAGATTTCCCTTCTGTGCTAAGAAAGCCCTGGGCAGGTGTTGCCTGATCTATCCATTGTATAGTCATTATATTACGGATTTCGTTTCCCCAGTTAGCACTTGGAAATTTGGTAGGTTCTGCTAGATCAGGCCCTAGATTATCAGGGTGACTGTGTTACAGCCATGCACATCTGGGCTCCCACTGAACACACGCTTTGGAAATCACACACTGTTTATAATGTTATTAATACAGTTCACAAAGTCATGAATGCTCTAACCCAGCAAGGCAGCTAGAGAGAATACATAGACCTACCCCAGCCCTTGCTGAACAGTCGATGGGTCAGTTATCTTCCCCTTCACCATCACCAGTGGCTGTCATCCAAGCATCTCCCCAGGTATGCAGGCGGGGATACAGCTGTTGTAATGTGTTATACTGACGCCACTCTGCCTAATGCATATTCAGGAGGGGGTTCAGCCCCTTTTCCTTATTTGGGGTTCCTCCCCCTACTGATGCTGGGGTGCCCTTCTCCCATAGTTTATTAATCCTTTTACCTCAAGCTTATTAGCATATATGTCAATCAGTTACCATGGTATTCTTGTGGTCAGACATCTGCTGATGTTCCTAACTTTAAAAGCCCCCAAGCTGGTATAAAGTAGCATCGTGTGGTTACCAGTCAGCAGTTTAGTCCCTACAGCTCTCTGCTTTGTGCTGTCTTATGATCTAGGGTTACCCCTGGTTACCTACTCCTGTTAAGGCTTTTTGGGCCTTGGGCCTTGGTTAGTTTAGCTAAGCTACTGCCTTACAGGCGTTGAGGCTAGTAAGCTCATTGCATTACTGCCTTAACTTACACCTGTGCCTCACCTGTTGTGTATTTGGTTGTCATGGTAATAGAATCTTGTGTTGCTATGGCAACTGAGTTAGATTATTAGGGGATAGCCCAGCCAGTTTTGGCTGGCTGTTGGTTAGTTCTGAGTGTAGCAGTAAATGGCTGCTTCAAGGTTTACAGCTCTGTGGCACCAGTGATTCTTCCTAAAACTGTTGCCCCCAAGGATATAACAACGTGGTGACAAGGATGGGATCTCTGTGCTGCCCCAGCAACAGAAGGAAGTAGAAGTTAAGGTACCAAAACAAACAAACCAACCTTTTTTGCTGCTGGAAGGGGGTGAGAACTGGCTTATTTGCACTGACTGCAAACAAACTAAAATCATGGCTACACTTACAGGGCCACTGGACCCTTTTGAGGAGACTCTAGTGCAATAGCACATATATACTGAGCGTTTTGAGCTTTTTGTTATTGCAAATGACATTACAGAAGAGAAGATGGTGCCAATATTCTTAAGTGTTGTAGGGGCTAAGACCTACTCCCAGCTACACAGCTTACTCCACCCTGTTAAGCCAGAGACTAAATCTTACAGTGACATTGTGGAAATCCTGGGGTCCCATTTTTCTCCAAAACCACTGGTAACTGCTGAACGATATAGGTCCCACAAAAGAGACCAGAAAGAAGACGAAGCAGTTGTACAATTTGTAGCAACTTTGAGGAAGCTTGCAGAACACTGAGTAGGGTTACCATACGTCCGGTTTTTCCCGGATATGTCCGGCTTTTTGGTAATCAACCCCCGTCTGGGGGGAATTGCCAAAAAGCTGAACATGTCCGGGAAAATACCGGCCGGGCACTTCCCCTCCCGCGGCTGCTCTGCTCCTCCCCTGACTCTTCGGCTCGGTTTAAGAGCCGAGCTGCCCAAGCGCTCCGGCTTCGGGCAGCCCCCTTGCCTCCGGACCCCAGCCGCCAGCCAGGCACTTCCCCTCCCGGGCTCCAGCTGCGCTGGAGAAGCGCCGGCCAGGGGCGCAGGGTCTGGGGGGCTGCCCGGCAAACCGTGAAGCCAGTAGCGCTTGGGCAGCCCTTTTCGCGTGGCTGGGAGGGAGGAGGGGGAGTTAGGGTGGGGACTTTGGGGAAGGGGCGGAGTTGGGGCAGGGAAGGGGGTGGGAAAGGGGCAGGGCCAGGGCCCTGTGGAGTGTCCTCTTTTTATTTTTTAAATATGATAACCCTAACTGAATATAAGGAGATGTTAAATGATGCCCTACATGACAGGTTAGTGTGTGGCCTGCACAGTGAAGCGATATGGAAGTGCCTATTGACAGAGGCTCAGCTTACCTTACAGAAGGCCCTTGATATTGCTGTCTCCATGGAACTGGCTACAAAGAAGGCACAATCCATCGGTGCATCCCCTAGGGTGCATGAGGTGTCACAAGAATCTACCCACAAAACTGTGGGGAGTCAGGAATGTTACCGCTGTGGTAAGCTGGGTCACTAGGCATCAGAATGCTGGTGTAAGGACCTGGTGTGTCAACACCATGGCAAAAAGGGACACATTGCATGTGCCTGTACACAAAAAGAAAAAGAGGCCTGTGGTCTGGCCGACAAAAAGGGGAAATCTGCATACCCTAGAGCAGACCCAGGATGACCAAGGAGATGGCTCTTCTTGTGAGGAGGTACTCCACGTTTTGTCTTTGGCAGTGGGCTCACATGAATACTGGGTAACCCCGTTGTTGGATGGCAAACCTATATGCAGGGAACTGGACACCGGTGCAGCCGTTTCGCTGATCTCAGAGACTGTGTATAAAGAAAAGCATCTGGACACCTTCTTACTATCCTACAGAAACACACCTCATGCTACGACCAAGGCATCCCCGGCCTTTCTAATGATGGGATGACAGCTGCCCACTTGCTTTGATCTGCTGAAACATTCTGAACCCTGACAAATTGTGCAATGTCAGCAGCAAGATCAAGTCATCAGGCGTGCACCCAGACCAAAAGACCGAACCTTCAGCCCGGGATAGCCGGTTTTGGCTCGGAATTATACTTCTAGAGCTAAATGGGTCCCTGCCACTGTCATCGCTCAAACGGGACCTGTTTCCTACACAGTCTGGACTGCAGAGGATTTCACCTGGCGGCGACATGTAGATCAATTGCTGCCAGGTCATACCAGTCCTCAGGACACATCTTCAGTTGAGTTGCCTGACTTCACCACCTCCGGCGAGACACCAAATCACGAGTCACCTGATCCTGATTTTTCCCCTCCATTACTGCCAGCGGCAGAGATACCCCTGAACGACTGGCCTCAAGGGATGAGGGCCCAGCCACCCAGCTGCAGATACAAGGTGTGCTGCTCAAACCAGCAATGACCACGAGAAGGTGACAGAGGTGAAGACAGAAGACCGGCTTCCAGATGGCAAAGAGCAATAGCAGGAAGGGGAACAAAATAAAACCCCAGCCAGATGAAGAGTTGTTAGGTTGTTTGATCATCTCAAAGATTCTATTGTCCATTGAATTCAGTTGCCTTGTAGGATGAGAGGTGCTAGACTAATTGTAAACAAACAGCTGCATTTTATGTGTACCTCTGTATGTGCATATAGTTAGTACTGTACGTATAAAGAGTGCCATCTGCTGGCACAAACATGAGGTCTCCAGTAGCTATATATTAAGACTACAGGATTGTCACTAGGAAGCCCAAAATGTCTATAGTCAGTATGAAGTGATAGAAACAGCTACAAGCATTAGAGCTCTTCTCGTTCAGAATATTGTCGTCTGTTTTAGACCTGAGTGGCTGGTCAAATTTTGGGGCTTTAGAGACGTTCCAGGCGGAAGCAGAATATCCTCTTTGATGCAGTCTTGCTTACTTACAAGGAATGTACAAAGTCCTTTTTCTCTGAGCACAGGACAAAAGGAACGGCTCCTTACAGCCCTAATCATCTTTAGCCAACACACCAAAAAGCTCTCTAGCTTTTACCAAGGACACACTGCTCGACTTTCTTGCTTTTTACCCCTTCCCCCTCTCCCTCAAGCCCCCTTGTCTGTTCTGAGTTTCTGCGTACACACACACACACACACCCCCCCCTTAGCCCACATTGATGGTAGTTTCTGGGCAGATTCTATTTGCCTTGTTTTAGATGTGGCCCCTGAATTGTCTCTTACAGCTCTCGCATAAAGGGTGTGTTCACACATCAGTTTGAACAAGGTTCTTAATGCAGCCTGTAACAAGGTTTAACCCAGCTCACAACAGGATCAGCAGGTTCAGACATCACTGGGTCTTGCAGTCTCTTAGGTTCCAATTTTAAGTTCTCAGCCATTTGACATTTCACATGACACCTGTGTGGTGTATGGCTACAGTAATGCATGTATCTGTGCTACAGCAAGTGTCCCACACCATTGTGTTATCAGAGACCTCAGCCAATCACCATCATTACTCTACAGCTAATTTGCATGCAACAATTTCATTGGTTGTATGAAGGCAACTGCACATTTTATGGATTACGTGGGTCAACTGCCACCCACACTAATCAACACAAAGAAATCTCCCAGCACAACCCTTCTCTCTCACACACACACACACACAAATCAACACAACAAATAATAACCCCAAATATCACTCTGAAGTCTAGAATGTCTGTAGAGGCTGTATGAAGTGATGGAAACAGCTACAAGTAAGGTCAAGAACTCATTTTGTTCACAATATCACCAGTGTGACAGCCTGCTCTTCCCATCCACCCCCCAGATGAACAGCTGTCACATAAAGAGTCACCAGGTCTGTCTATATGTTTGCTACCATTGCTGCTACCATTCCAGTATTCACTCCTTGTCTCTTGTAGGCTTAGACTTAAGGGTTTTAGTGTTTTCTCCCCAGGAACTGGACTCCCAGAGATGCATTCTAGCATGTGGTAATTATTATGTGGCATCACTTTAAGAAGCAGCAGTCAGGTGTCTAAATAACTTAGGTTTCAGAGTAGCAGCCGTGTTAGTCTGTATCTGCAAAAAGAACAGGAGTACTTGTGGCACCTTAGAGACTAACAAATTTATTAGAGCATAAGCTTTCGTGGACTACAGCCATCTTCTTCGGATGCATATAGAGTGGAATAAATATTGAGGAGATATATATACACACATACAGAGAGCATGAACAGGTGGGAGTTGTCTTACCAAGTCTGAGAGGCCACTTAAGTAAGAGAAAAAAAACTTTTGAGGTGATAATCAAGCTAGGAGGGGAGGGATAGCTCAGTGGTTTGAGCATTGGCCTGCTAAACTCAGGGTTGTGAGTTCAATCCTTGAGGGGGCCAGTTAGGGATCTGGGGTAAAAATCTTTCTGGGGATTGGTCCTGCTTTGAGCAGGGGGTTGGACTAGATGATCTCCTGAGGTCCCTTCCAACCCTGATATTCTCTGATCTAGCCCAGTACAGACAGTTTGATAAGAAGTGTGAGAATACTTACAAGGGGAGATAAATTCAATGTTTGTAATGGCTCAGCCATTCCCAGTCCTTATTCAATCCTGAGTTGATTGTGTCTAGTTTGCATATCAAATTCCAGCTCAGTCTCTCGTTGGAGTCTGTTTTTGAAGTTTTTCTGTTGTAAGATAGCCACCCGCAGGTCTGTCATTGAATGACCAGACAGGTTAAAGTGTTCTCCCACTGGAGTTTTTTTAGCAGATGGTGTAGTTTCTTTAGGTAATCCTCAGTGGGATCAGAGGATAATGGCCTGTAGAATGTGGTGTTAGAGAGCTGTCTAGCAGCCTCTTGGTCATATTCCACTTTATTCATGATGACGACAGCACCTCCTTTGTCAGCCTTTTTGATTATGATGTCAGGGTTGTTTCTGAGGCTGTAGATGGCGTTTGGTGTCTTGATTATCACTTCAAAAGTTTTTTTTCTCTTACTTAATTGGCCTCTCAGAGTTGGTAAGACAACTCCCACCTGTTCATGCTCTCTGTATGTGTGTATATATATATCTCCTCAATATTTATTCCACTCTATATGCATCCGAAGAAGTGGGCTGTAGTCCACGAAAGCTTATGCTCTAATAAATTTGTTAGTCTCTAAGGTGCCACAAGTACTCCTGTTCTTTTTGCTAAATAACTTAGTAGCACATATCAGACTTAGCCTGAAAGCCAGTGAAAATAACATCTTATTTATTACAATAAGAACAAATCAAATCTAATATGGAACTAGAAGCATTAAAGAAATAGTTCTATACACAGAAACGGCTCACCTGTGTCTATGTCAGTCTGTTTTGAGTCTTAATTATTTACAAATATACAAACATTGTGCCATGACCTGTCTGTCCCGAGTAAGATCTCATCCAAGATTCTAGGTACATACTCTGTGCAGCCAGCCACTCCGAATGCCACAGCCACGCTGCTATTTTTAGTGTACCAGCTTAATCAGAGCTAGCCTGGGTATGTCTCCGTGAGCTGGATACTACAGCACCAGTGTAGACATACCCTTAGAATCCCTTTAGGCACCTAACTCTCCCCATACAATACACTGGGAGCTTGGCTGCCTAATTCAGCAGTGAATCCCACTGGACAGGCATAGCAATGCCTACATACCTTTGTGCATCTAGCCCTAGTAAGCTCTGCAGTGAAGGGACTGTACAGTGTCTAGTGCAATGGGCCCTGTTCTTCATGGTTTCCCTCCTAGGGTAGGTGGGTGAGCCCATGCTCAGTAATAAGGTTTGTGATGTGCAGAGAACTATTCCTATGAGCCAGCTGCAAAGCTTACTAAAGGGTGGGAAGGCCAGCCCAGTGGCTAGAAAGCTGACTTGGCAGATGTAGGATCAGTTCCCTGCTCTGCCACAGATGCCCTGTGTGGCCTTGGTCATGTCATTTAGGGCCAGATTTGTAAAGGTATTTAGGAACCTAGTGGGATTTAAACATTTTTTTTTAAATCCCACCAAGCACCCATGTGCCTAGGCGCCCAAACATCTCACAAATCCGGCTCTAACACTCTGTGCCTCAGTTCCCCATATGGAAAACAGGGACCTTTCCTTCCCGCACAGGGGTGAGGAGTCAACTGCAAAGAGCCATCGGTTACATGAACAGTGAAATAACCTGGCTGGCTCCCAGAACAGGTCAAATAATAAGTGAACCATGTGGAAGGAAAACAGAGGTGTGGTGAGTTGCCCTACCCCCACTGTAACCTAACTAGGGACTCGGATTCAGGGGAGATGCTATCAGAAGTGATTTGAAACCAAACACAGCAAGCTGTTCTGGTCCAACTTCAAAGAGGGAATCTAGCTGCAGGATAGGGATTTGGAGGATTTATATTACCTCAGTTCTGAAGACGTGGTCTTCCTGCAATGCTGGAGAGGAAAACCCCTGCTCTTTTAAAGTAACTCGGGGTTACTAAATTGGGCTTTCCAAAAACTCTTTATATAATGTTTTATTAAAGTGTCCTTGTTACTTTTAGGTTGCTAGGTTTAAAAGCCAGACCGGATCATTCTGCTCCTGCAGTCTGACCTCCTGTACAACACGGGCCAGAGAATTTCACTCAGTGATTCCTGCATCACTTCCAGTATTTCATGGTTGAGTTACAACAGACCTTTTTGAGGGAAAAAAAAATCCAACATTCATTTAAAGATTCAGATGATGGAGAATTCACCATGTCCCCTGGTAATCTGTTCCAACACTCCAATACACTCTGTACAGAAATGGCAATTTCCTGCAATATTCTTGAAAAACTTATTGAATTGGGGTCCATTGTACTAAATGCAAAGTGTAGGTATTGTTGTGCATCAGGATTGCAAGTTACCTCTCTAGGGGGAAGATGGGATGTAAGGCCTGGCTGATCACAGGACTATACTGAACAACATGCCAGACAAGAATGGACTTGAGGCAAACAATGTCAAGTGGTTTGCTTGGGGAAATGTCCATGGTAGGGTGACCGGACGTCCCGATTTTATCGGGACTGTCCCGATATTTGCTTGTTTGTCCCACGTCCCGACCGATGTTAGCTTGGGACTCTGGACAAACAAGCAAATGCTCCAGAGCCCGGAAGTGCTCGTGCCCCCGCCCCCAACTCCGCCCCATCCTTCCCCCATTGGCTCCCTCCCCAAATCCCCGCCTCTTCCCCAGGCTCACCATTCCTCCTCCCTCCACAAGTGCTGGAGGGAGGCCCGGGAGACGCAGGGGGAGCGCGGGGCCAGGGTGAGTGAGAGTCCAGCCTGGCGGTACCAGGAGGGGCAGTAGGGGGGCGGCCCGTGAGGCCAGGCGGCTGGACAGCGGGACTCGGGACCAGCCGTTGCTGCAGCTCCCACTGCTGCGGGGGAGGAAGCGGCCATAGCACTCGGCGGCTGCGGCTCTGGCGCCCGGGCCCGAACCCCCCGAGCCCAGGCCTGTTGCGGGGATCCAGCAGCGCGCACGCTGTGCCCAGCCCCTGGCCAGTCGCGTCTGGGCTGCTGCCCAGCTGGTGCAATCTCGCCGCGGCCCCGGAGTGGGGGCAGCAGGCCCCAGCCCCCCCTGTCCCGCTCGGGTCCCGCAGGGGAATGAACGGGGCTGGGCTGCTGAGGCCTCCGCCCTGGGGCCGCTGCGGGATTGCACCAGCTGGGCAGCCCAGATGCTACTGGCCAGGGGCTACGGGCTGGGCGCAGCATGCGCACTGCTGGGTCTCCACAACAGGCCCAGGGGGTTCGAGCCCGGGCGCCAGAGCTGCAGCCGCCGAGCTTGGCCATCGGCCGTTTCCTCCCCCCGCGGCAGTGGGAGCTGCAGCAGCGGCTGCTCCCAAGTCCTGTTGCCCAGGGGGGGAGAACAGCCGCCGCCTGGCCCCGCGGGCCGCCCCCCTACTCTCCCTACCGCCCGACTGAGTCCTGCCGGCACTTGGGGCCAGGCTGGACTCTCACTCACCCCGGCCCCATGCTTCCCCTGCATCTCCAGGGCCTCCCTCCAGCACTTGTGAAGGGAGGAGGAAGGTTTTTTTGTTTTTGTTTTTTTGCTCTGCCACCTTTTTATTTTATTTTTTTGCCCCACCCCCCAGCCACACCCCCATCCCGATATTTGGCCTGGGTGATCTGGTCACCCTAGTCCATGGGGAGGTGAATGCCAATCCCCACCCCCCACAGTTATGCAAAATCCCAGCCTTTAGAAGGGACGTCCTGAAGAGTGAGCCTCTGTTAGTTGATCACCCGTTTCATGAGGCCAAAATCAAAGCCTCCCGCTGCATAAAGGAAAGAGTGACCTAGTCATGTTGGTTCTGGTTCAGAATCGGAGATAGTTGTGAACTTGTAACCATGGGCAAAACCCATTGTGGGTTTTGAAGGACTGACACCTACTAGAGCCCAAGGTTGGAGTTATGGGGGAGTGTCACAGGGCAGGTACACCTGATCAAAGGGCATCAGGTTGTGGGGGGGATCAAAGTAGAGATTTAGTGACCCAGTGGCCCGAGCCAATACAGCCACCCCTCGGTGTGGGGCGGCACAGCCCAAGTAGTTACAGTCAGTAGGACAGTCCTTCTGCTGCACAGTTCACCCCTCCAGGTGTCAGCTGCCCCACTGGCAGGGCAGGGGGACCCAGGCCTACTATGCTCCACCACTGCTTCTATAATCAGTCTCAGACACTTGGTACCTCAGTCCTGATCCTTCAGTCACTTCCTACCCTTCCTTCCAAGGCTGGTAGTCTCTCCTCTGTTGGCAGTAGCAGTGCTCCACTGGGAAGTCTATTGGAGCCTCAGCCAGGCTAGCTTCTGGAGCTCTGGCAGTCTCCCTATAAGGGCCTGCAACACACATCTGTTCTCCTCAGTAGCCAGCCCAGACTGACCTGAGCTACTTCCTTTTATACTCTGGTTCCAGTTAGCGCATGCCCAGCGGGGCGTGGCTTCCTTGGGCCACAGAGTGTGGTTAACCCCTTCTGAACCAGCGCAGGGTAAATACACCCCATCACAGGGTGATCTCTGGTAAGCTGATTAGCATGAGGGTATGTTCCTTTATTGTTTTAATATCTTTTCTCTGTAATGTTTTCACCTTAATAAATATGCTTGCTTAAAAAAGAACTGTGTGGTAACTTGTAACTGGTGGCAATTACACCACTTATAGCCATCTAAGAGCAAGCAAAGCACAGACACTGGTCTAGTTAGGCAATCTGGCTTGCTGGGAATATCACAGTGCAAGCAGGGAACCATGCAGCCTTGGAAAAATCACAATCATGAGGGAGAGAGACATGGGTCTATCCTGAAGAGAAGTGATGACTGAAGAGCTGGGAGCCTAGAGTAGGTGCCCTCGAAGGCCCTGACAGGGGGAATACAGTGCAGTTGCCCTGATCTGTGACACACTCATTATTAAAACTTTGCCACTTTTATTTCCAAATTGGATTTTTCTGACTTCAACCTCTAGCAGTTGAATTTTGTTATCCCTTTGCTGGACTAAGTCAGTATTGTTCTTCTTGTGTAGGTAATTACAGACAGTGATCAAGTCACCTCTTAGCCTTCTCTTCAATACACTGTCAGGGAACCAGAAGGAAGGCAGTCTTGCCTAGTGGTCAGAGCAGGTCTCTGGTCAGGGAACAGCACTGAGGAACAGCATTGGCAGAGTCAGCTGCCGATTACCAGAGCCAGGGGTTGAGACAGAATCAAAGCTGAGGGCTGGAACTGGGATCAGATACCAAATGCCAAAGCCAAGGGTCAAACCAGAGCTGGAGTTAGAGGTCAGAGCCAGGATTGGTAACCGATGGTCGGCAGTGAGCTGTAAGGCCAGGAACTGGAGGAGAGGCAAGGCTCAGGGGCATGGTGGGAACTGGGAGTGAGGCAGGTGCCAGGAGCAGGAATCAGGAACAGGGTTGGGTGCAGAATGCAGGCAGCAGGCACAAGCAGGGGCCAATGCAGAAGCAGGAAATCACCTAGTAGCTCAACTTCCTGTGCCTTTTTCTGGCTTAACCAGCCTGGTTGAACCAACCGGTGGAGCTGGGTGATCCTCCACTCAGGGCTCCCATGGGTGGTGCCTTGGATGAGGCTGTAGTCCTGCTAGCTCCTTGGACCGCCACATTTCAGCAGACATCGGGTGGTGGCCAGGATGCGACAGCTGACTGGGGACATGCAGGCCTGCATTGGAGACCCAGGGCATTGCATCGATTACACTGAGCTCTTTTAATCTGTTTTCCAGACTCTAAGTCACTCTTGTAGTTCTTCGCAGGACCCGCCCCAAATTTTCAGCAACCTTCTCTAAGTGGGCATTGTATACAGGCAGTGGTCTCACCGGGGCCTTATACAAAGGTCACAAAACATCCCTATTTCTCATTGCTATTCCCCTATTCATACATCTAAGGCTCACATTAGCTTTCTTAGTCACAGTATCATACTGGAAGGGAGCACTGGGTGCATGATGCCCAAACTCCTTTTCAGTCACTGCTTTCCAGGGTGCAGTCCCCCAGCCAGTCAGCATTCCTAGACGCATGACCTTCCATTGGGCTGCATTACAGCTTCTACTGCTTGCTTGACCGAGCAATCCAGATTGCCCTCCATCAGGGGCCTGTTCTACTCATTATTTGCCACCCCGCACAATCTTTGTGCCATCTGCAAACTTTGCCAGTAGTGATTTTATGTTTTCTTCCAGATGACTGACACAGACCCCACTAGACAGACCCCTCTCTTTGATGACTCCCCATTTGTAAGAAAAGCTCCTCGGCAGGAAAACGGAAGGGTAGAGGATCTGGGGGCAGCTTAGTTGTAGGTAAATAAATTACAATAATAATCAGCTGGAATCTTGGTCTTTATTATTCAGGTTATATTTACATTCATCCATGCAGAGCACTAGATGAATATGCAGATTCTCCCTATAAGTGTCTACAGTGAGGAAAGGAAGATTAGCCAACTACAATCAGCACATTTGTCAGTACAGATGATGACAACAATAGATAAGAAAATGTCTCATCTCCCTTCTCACACAGATCCTCACCCACTGCCTGCTCCTCCCACCGTTCACAGTCACTCATTACCCTCTCAGGAGGGGCTTCATTCTAATTATTGCTAATTTAAAAAATTCTGAAAGGAACAAAAGGAAAAAGGGAAGGAAGGGAAAGAAAGGCATCCTGGGAGTGCCCTACAGCTGATTACAGTCAGGAGGGATATAATGTAGACCCAGGCCTGATTCTCTCACATTGGTTTGCACCTAGTTCCTGTTAAATCCAATGGCAGTTGTGTGTATGTAACTGCAGGAGAATCAGCTCAGAGATCTATTCATTATGCATTGCAAAGTGCTGCTGGCATTCACAATAAATAAGATAGTCCATGCATATTATTGCGTGTTAAGCTTAGATTCTCTTTCCATGCCATACATAATTGCTTCTTCCGCATAGCAGGTCTTGGTGGCTCTGTTTTGCATAATAATGCTGATGCTATATATAGCACGCTAGCAGCGCACAATTCTTTAAACAGCAAACGGATCTGGTCAAAAAAGGAAGCAACAATTTCATAACAAATTTCATTTGGTTTGAAATGAAACCTTTTCCGTTTTTCAGGAATTTTGTGCATCGTTTCAAATCAAAGTTTTATCTAAATTTTTATCAAAACCAATATTGCCCTTATGTTTTTGCCAAAACCTGACTTTTCGATAAACAAAAGTTATTAATTAAAAATGTCAATTAAAAATGTCTCCCCAAATTCCAGAGACAAGAAACCATTTCAATAACAACGTTTGACATATTTCACCTGGGGGAAAAGGCTATTTTTTTTCAATGGCAAACCTTTTATTTCAAAAGTGTTGGCCATCTTTAATAGCAAGTAAGAACAAATGGCAACATTTTCAAATGCTGATGCCTAACGTTTGGCCCCTAGGTGAGGTTTTTTCAAAGGCACAGATGGGACTTTCACTTGTAAATGGGCAGGTCGCTGCTTTCTTGTTGAAAATCTTCCCCTTCAGAGGTCTAATTCTGGCCACAGTTCCTGCCCCAAGGAGTTGAGCATCCACATACCCTTCCTGTGGACAGGTTTGGTGTGAGAAGAAACGAGTGTCTATGTGTGTGGGGCAAAGGTGGAAAGGGGCTGGCACGTACAGCTCATGGAAGCAGGGGCAAGGGCTGCTTTGCTTCTTTGTCTTTCTACCCAAGAGCCCTTTGCAGAAGGCCGAGCCAGACAGCTGAGGAGACCAGAAAACACGTGGAAGAGGCAGACAGAGCTGGATGTGCTGTGGGAAGTTGGAGAACCCAAGCAGGATAAAGGATAATTAGTTATTGACAAGCTGAGAGAGGTAGTTTGTTGGGGAACACAGCGGAATAATTAGCTACGAGGTAGAAATCAGGAGGAGAAGGTAGCGAAGCGAAAGAGGAAGCGGGTGGGTTCTCCAGGCAGAGGGTGGAGGAAGCAGCCAAGGACACAGGAAAATAACCGGTGTGATCGGCGTTGGCCCACCTACCCGCTAGGGGGCGGTAGGGAGCTATGAGGTCACTGGCCGGCCTGGGTCACGCCTCCGTCAGCGGGGAATTAGCGGCGGGGCGGCCGCCAGCCAGAGTCTGTAGCGCGCCCCTCAGGCAGGGGAGCGCCGGCAAAGGTCAGTAGCGCGCCCCTCAGGCAGGGGAGCGCCGGCAAAGGTCAGTAGCGCGCCCCTCAGGCAGGGGAGCGCCGGC
>NC_048312.1:26590088-26642024 GCF_013100865.1 Trachemys scripta elegans | reverse complement strand
ATCGGATTCCCGTGGTTCCCAGGGTAAGGTGCAGCTCGCCCTTCAGCGCTGGGGGGACTTCCATCTCGTCCTCCGGGCCGTGCAGGCGCTTTTGGGGGAGGGGCGGGGGTCCGGTCGGCGGGACATCGCGGCCTATCGGCGGGCCCGCAGATTCCGCGACTCCCTTTTGACCTTCGGAGTCGAAACCGGGATCTTGCGGGGCCCGCTGGGGGCCGATGGTCCCTCCGCCCGTGAGGATCTGCCCCAGCCCTCCGCATGACAGTTACCACTTTTGCATCGCTGAACACTCGGGGCTGTAGGGTGGGTCTCCGCAGGAGCCAGGTGCTCTCCTTCCTTCGGGAGGGGGGGTACTCTGTGATTTTCCTGCAGGAGACCCACACGGCTCCGGCCGTCGAGGCTAGCTGGTGGCTGGAGTGGGGAGACGGGGTTTATTTTAGCCACCTCAGCGCCCATTCGGCTGGGGTGGCCACCCTGTTCTCCCCGGGGCTGCGGCCTGAGGTACTGGGGGTCGCCGAGGTCGTGCCGGGCCGCCTGCTGCATGTCCGGGCCCGTGTGGAGGGGCTGGTTCTGAACTTGGTTAACGTTTATGCCCCGAACGCGGGCCTGGAACGAGTGCCTTTCTATCAGCGGGCGGCGGCCTTCCTCGGCACTCTGGATTCTCGCGAGTGCCTGGTCCTGGGCGGGGACTTTAACACCACCCTCGAGGACCGGGACCGCTCCGGGCTTGAAAATTCCCAGGCAGCCGCGGGCGTCCTCAGGGAGATCGTAGACCATCACTCCCTGGTGGACGTCTGGCGCGAACACCACCCGGACGACGACACCACCTTCACCTATGTCCGGGTGGAGGACGACCGGTCGCGCCACTCCCGGTTGGACCGGATCTATCTGTCCCGCTTTCATCTGGCGCGGGCCCATGCCTCCAGCGTCCGGCCGGCCCCGTTCTCGGATCACCATCTGGTGACCGTGACGGCTTCTCTCAGTTCCGAGCGGCCGGGGCCGGCCTATTGGCATTTTAATAATAGTTTGCTGGAGGACGTGGGCTTCGTGGCATCCTTCCGGGAGTTCTGGCTGGCCTGGCGGGGGCAGCGGCGCGCCTTTCCCTCGGCACGGCGGTGGTGGGACGTGGGGAAGGTCCGCGTGCGGCTCTTCTGCCGGAACTACGCCCGGGGCGCCAGCCGGCGGCGAGATGCGCTGATAGGGCAGTTGGAGCGGGAGGTCTTGGAGCTGGAGAGGCGTCTGGCCTCCGGCCCCGAGGATTCACCCCTCTGCGCGGCGTACCGGGAGAAGCGGGAGGAGCTCCGGGCCCTGGAAGACCACCGGGCCCGGGGCGCGTTTGTTCGATCCCGCATCCGTCTCCTTCGGGAGATGGATCGCGGCTCCCGCTTCTTCTACGCCCTGGAGAAACGGAGGGGGGCCAAAAAGCATGTCACCTGCCTCCTGGCGGAGGACGGCGTCCCCCTCACGGATCCGGAGGAGATGCGTGACAGGGCCAGAGCCTTCTACGCCGCTCTTTTCTCCCCGGATCCGACCGACGCCGAGGCCCGCAGGGTGCTCTGGACCGAGCTCCCGACGGTCAGCGCGGGCGACCGAGACCGGCTGGAGCTGCCTCTTTCTCTGGCCGAATTCTCGGCAGCCCTCCGGCTCATGCCCACTAACAAATCTCCGGGCATGGACGGGCTGACCGTGGAGTTCTACCGCGTGTTCTGGGACGTCCTCGGCCCAGACCTCGTCACCGTCTGGGCCGAGTCCTTGCAGGGCGGGGTCCTCCTTCTCTCGTGCAGGCGAGCCGTGCTCGCCCTGTTGCCGAAGAAGGGGGACCTCCGCGATTTACGAAATTGGCGTCCCGTCTCGCTCCTCAGCACGGACTATAAGGTCGTAGCGAAGGCCATCTCGCTGCGGCTGGGGTCCGTGCTGGCGGACGTGGTCCACCCCGACCAGACCTACACCGTCCCGGGCCGGAGCATCTTTAACAACCTGTACTTGGTCCGGGACCTGTTAGAGCTGGGACGTAGGGATGGTCTGTCGTTCGCCCTCCTGTCTCTGGACCAGGAGAAGGCGTTCGACAGGATGGACCACGGGTATCTCCTGGGCACTCTGCGGGCGTTCGGCTTCGGGCCCCAGTTTGTGGGCTTTCTCCAGGTGCTGTACGCTGAGGCGGAGTGTCTGGTCAAGCTCAACTGGACCCTGACCGAGCCGGTCAGCTTCGGGCGGGGAGTACGGCAAGGGTGCCCCCTCTCGGGCCAGCTGTACGCTCTGGCGATCGAGCCCTTCCTCTGCCTCCTCCGTCGGAGGTTGGCAGGGTTGGTGCTCCGGGGGCCGGAGCTGCGGCTGGTCCTGTCGGCGTACGCCGACGACGTGCTCCTCGTGGTCCAGGACCCAGCGGATCTGGTGCGGGTGGAGGCCTGCCAGGCCGTTTACTCGGCCGCCTCCTCTGCCCGGGTCAACTGGGTCAAGAGCTCTGGCCTGGTGGTCGGGGACGGTTGGCAGGCGGGCTCCCTCCCACCCGCGCTTCAAGCCATTCGGTGGAGCGCGGGTCCGCTGCTCTATCTAGGCGTTTATCTTTCCGCCACGCATCCTTCTCCGTCGGAGAACTGGCTGGATTTGGAGGCCAGGGTGTGTGGGCGGTTGCGGAGATGGACGGGACTGCTCCGGTGTCTCTCCCTGCGGGGGAGGGCGCTGGTGCTGAACCAGCTCGTCCTGTCCATGCTCTGGCACCGGCTCAACACCCTGAGCCCGACCCCGGGACTCCTGGCCAGGCTCCAGAGGATAGCCCTGGAGTTCTTCTGGCCTGGACTGCACTGGGTCTCTGCAGGGGTTCTGAGTCTTCCCCTGGAGGAGGGGGGACAGGGCCTGGTCTGCCTTCGTAGCCAGGTCCATGTCTTCCGCCTCCAGGCCCTGCAGCGGCTCCTTTATGGCGCGGGTAGTCCGGCATGGAGCACGTTAGCGCACGCCTTCCTCCGCCGTCTCCGAGGGCTCCGATACGACCGGCAGCTCCTTTTTCTTCACCCGAGAGGTCTTCCGCGAGACCTCTCGGAGCTGCCGGTCTTCTCCGGACCTGGAAGCTTTTCTCGACGACCAGGTCCACTGTGGCCACCGAGGGTGTGGATCTCCTCGCGGAGCCCCTGCTGCACAATCCCGATCTTCGTGTGCAGGTGGCGGAGTCACCCTCGGTGAGCCGGAGGTTGGTCCTGGCAGAAACCACCAGGGTCGGAGACCTCCTGGACTACACCAGAGGGGACTGGGTGGATCCCCGCGCGCTTGGTCGGCGCATGGGGCTCTCCACCCTCGCGACCCCTCTGCGTGTACTCCAGGAGGTGGGCGCTGCATTGTCACCTCCTGCTCTCGGCTTCCTGTGGCGGGCCCTGCGGGAGGGCGCTCCCCGCCCACCCCTCACCCCGGGCCCTCCGGACCTTTTTCTCGGGCCCTTGTTCCGTGAGCCCCCCCGGCTCCCCCGTTCCCATAATCCGAGCCGGCTGCACACTTTGCAGCCGGTCCGGTTTTGGACCGCGTCCAGAGACCACCTGTACACGCTCGTGCTCCACACGTTGCATCACCTCACCCTCGTGTCCCGCCTCGACACCAAGTGGAGGGACTATCTGCTACCTGTGGAGGGTGAGGAGCCCCGGTGGGCCAGCCTTTATTCCACCTTGGTTCCCAGGCCCGCCGGGGACGTTGGTTGGCGGCTCCTTCATGGAGCCTTGAGCACGGGCGTGTTCTTGGCGCGTTTCACTCCTCTTCCCGAGGCCTGCCCATTTTGCGGCATTCGGGAGACCCTGGCACACGCTTACCTTGAGTGCGTCAGGCTGCAACCCCTTTTTCGACTCCTCCAGAACCTCTTGTTGAGGTTTTGGCTGCACTTTTCCCCACACTTGTTTATTTATGCACACCCTATCCGTGGCCCCACTAAGTCGCGGGACCTCCTCGTCAACCTCTTCCTGGCCCTGGCCAAACTTACCATCTATAATACCAGGGAGAGGATGTTGGCCGAGGGGGTGCTCTGCGACTGTGGAGCCTACTTCCGTACCTCTTTGGTCTCACGTCTCCGGGCGGAGTTCCACTGGGCAGCGTCCGCTGGCTCCCTTGCCACCTTCGAGGAGCAGTGGGCGCTGTCCGGGGTTCTCTGCTCGGTGTCCCCATCCGGTTCCCTGATTTTGAACCTTTGACCGTCACCTTGCTTCCTGTTTTTTTTTATTAGTTGTCCCAAGTAATTATTTGGTACTGGGTCCAGTGGTCCCTCCCGCTAGGCTGGGGGAGGGGCCTTTAGTAGTGGGCGGGTGAGCCCGCCCACTTCCCGGTTCACCAATATGGGCTCCCTACACCGGGCAATGAGACTGCAAAGACGAAAGGCTCCGTGCTGACCCCTCCTACCTCCAGCCTGCGGAGGAGTGGTCTTGAGTGACCTTGAGGGGAGGAGAGAAAGGGAATTCAAGAGGAGCCAGGAAATTTCTCAGCCTCCGAAAGGTTAAATGAGCCGTAGGGGCTGCACAGGGCTTAAAAGCCCAGCCTCCCTGTTCAAGTGCACTCTAATGGGACAGCTCTAAAAGGAGAAAACTTAAGTACCAGCAGAACAAGTGGCTGCTTGGGGCTCCTGCAGGTGGGTGTGGCCCACATTTAGTGTGGCCAGCACAGATGGGAAGCAGCACCGAAGCTGAAGAGGGGGTTTCTGAACAGCGCCCGGGGCCTCCAGGCACCCCCATCACCAAGGGGCCTCTATGTTCCCTACAGGTTTCTGCTGACCCCACTCCTCCAGCCAAGTCAGTTCTTGCTGCTCTCCAGCCTGCTGACAGGGACCAGCCATTGTTGCTCCCGCGGCTATTGCCTCTCTTGGGAGCAGGAAGCCTTCCAGGGCCTCCTGCAGATGGCTGAGTCCCTCACCTCCTTTCCCACCTCCATTAAAAGAGCTGCTCCTCTCTGCCTGGGGTTCGGCCCTTCACTCCATGCCCCCTTCTCTGCTCCTTCCCTCATGAAAAAACCCTACTGGCTCCTGGGTCTGCGGCTCGCCTTTCCCCCTTCTGCCGAAGAGGCAGCAGGACCTGGGCTTCTCGGCTTCCACCTGCCCCCTACGCTCACACCTTCATCCCTAGACTCACCTCTACCCCTGCTTACTCGCTGGGGGGGTGGGGGTCCCAATCCCAGGCCTTGTCCAGACAAAGAGGTGCTTTTAAAATAGGGTGAACTAACACAGCTCAAAACGCTAGAGTAGACTGGGCAAGTGGTATTTTCCCACGTTAGCCGGCTGACGTGAACTCTTGGAACGGGCTAAGATTGGCCACAACCAGCTAACACATTTTAAAGGCGTTAGAACCTATCTCCATTAGTGGCTAATGAGTTTTTAAATAGCACTTAATTAAAATGCATTAGCCAACATGATTTAAAAAAAAAAAAAAAGAACACCTTTGTCCTAGTCTGGATAAGGCCGCAGCGGGGAAGGAAGAGAAGAGCCAGTATGGCTGCACTGGGGTCTTAGAAAACTTGTTAAAGATCTTAAAACAAAGGGAATAAAAAACTAAGGAAAAGGATTCATTCCAGGGGGCAAGTAAAGGGTGGGGGGGGGGGGGGGAAGAGAAAGGGTGACAGGAAGGATGTGTAAGGTCAAGTCACAGAGTCCGAGACCTGGGCATCACTGCAAAGAGTGCTGTGGACAAGAATACTGAAAAGCTGATCGTGCCATTTGTAAGTCATTGGGACATCCCCGACTGAAAGACTGTGTTCTGTTCTGGTTACACCCGCTGCCGATAGTTACAGCAGAAATAGCAGGGACTAGAAATGGGTGATACCCATGATAGGAGGCCTTGCTGTCTAAGCAAAGACTGAAAAGTTTAGGATACAACAAATAAGGGGGCATTTGACAGTTATATAAAGTAACGAAGGGCAACGTAGTCACACAAGCTAAGGGAATATTTTGTATACAATTGTGATGGGGTGTCCACCCTACACAAGGCCTGGAAGGGTGAAGGTGGCTAAGTGGGCCAATTAACTGCCCAGGCTGCTCTTGGAGAAGAGGGATTTAATTAGAAGAGACTCAACTGGGCAGACACAGGTGGGGAGCTATATAAGCCAGGAAGCTGGCAACAGAGTGCTGCAGGGAAGGTGTCTGCAGTTGCTCCTTTGGAGAAGAGAGGTGTATCTGGGGCTAGAGGCAAGTAGTCTACAGTTACACCGCAGTAAGAGGGAGTTGGGAGTAGGGTGACCAGACAGCAAGTGTGAAAAATCGGGATGGGGGGTAATTGGCACCTATATAAGAAAAAGCCCCAAATATCAGGACTGTCCCTATAAAATCGGGACATCTGGTCACCCTAGTTGGGAGGCTGACAAACTCAGGAGGCTGGGAAGGTAGGAAAAGGCTCAGGGGAAAAGAAGCAAGGTGGGAGAGTGCAGGCCTTGGTTGCTGACTGGAGGACCCCTGAGCTGGGACCCAGAATAGAGGGTGGGCCTGGGTTCCCCTACCAGCCACTGGAAGAGTGGCATGGTCAGAGCAGTAAAGAGAAGACTGCCATTGTGTATGGAGGGACTTTGATACTCCCCCTACCGAAGGGGGAACCATGGAGTGACCTGGCTGGAGGGCCGAGTCATGAAGAGGGCGCTGCAGGCCCTGGAGCGAGAGGGGTCTGCTGGGCAAGAGGACGACAGCAGGGACACCACCAGAGGAGGGCGCTATGCCTGGCCAGAGCTAACCCCCAGGACAGCCAGGAGGTGCCACTAGCCGTGAGTGCACCCTGGGACAACACCACCACAGTTCACTAGGGAACTCTCTGCCACAAAATAGTACTGAGTCCAAGGGTTTATCAGGGTTCCAGAATGGATTTGACACTTAAGGATAATGAGATAACACCAGCTACATCAAACAGGATAAATATGTAAGATATAAACTCGCCTGCTTCAGGACATAAAGTATGATGGACTGATAGGATTTAGGAGGAAATTTTCCTCAGGGGCAGGTTATTTCAAAACTGTCCGTTATAGGATTCCAGCAACTTTCTCTGAAGCCTCTGGGCAGTGGGTACTGACCGAGACAGAATGCGAGACTACGTGGGCCCCAGGGCTGAAGTGGCATGGGAATGCCTTTGTTCCTAAAAGGGGACAATAAAACAAGACCCTGAGAAGGCAGGTTTAGCGCTGCCACTGCATGACAAGCAGAATAAATGATAGATGACAAGGCACCCTCAGAAATCTCCTTCAGTAGCTACTTTGCCTCAGTTTCCCCTGGGTAGGATGACAGCAGCAGGATGATTTATGCAAAACAACTAAAGAAGAAGGGAATGCTGGAGGATTCTCTGCACCTTGAGGTCTTTAAACCACGATTTGAGGACGTCAATAACTCAGAGCTAGGCGAAGGGTTTGTTACAGGAGTGGGTGGGGGAGATTCTGTGGCCTGCGTTGTGCAGGAGGTCAGACTAGACCATCATAATGGTCCCTTCTGACCTTAAAGTCTATGAGTGTTCATGAGGCTGGATCAGGCAGAAGGAAGTTAAAGAGACCAAGATGACTAGATCTGTATTCCAAACAGGATGATCTGATAACATTCACCCTGGGATGCTAAAGGAATACGCAATTATACTTGAGATCTTTTGGAGATCACAGGGCTTGTTCTGGTCTCACTTACATGGATGTAAATCAGGAGTAACTCCATTGGAGTTGCACCAGCATCATTCCAGTGTAAGTGAGGTCAAAACTGGTCCCTGGGGAACTGGGAAAGACTGAACCTAGCCCACGTGTTTAAGAACTGAAAAAGGGAGACCCGGGTCTTTACAGAACAGGGTGTTGAACGTCAACACCGAGCAACTGACTGCAATTAACCCAGGAGTCAGACTATACATTCCAAGGATACTTGCTGGGCTAGTGCTCCAAAAATAGCTGTCTAGACAGTGCTTGGACTGGAAGTCGAGGAGCCCAAGTTTCAGTCCAAGCTGCAGCGGCAAAGCACCGTCTACAAGGCTGTTTTTCGTGTGCTAGCCCCGCAAGCTGCAGTCTGTCGACCTGGGCTGGGAGGCTCACCCCTGTGAGCTGTGTACCTCAGGAGCGCCGTGCTTATGGCTGAGGGCGTGGATAAAGGTGAAGCTATATGACTCGGACTGTGCAGGTAAGGATCTGAATGGGAGCCCGTGGATGTGGTTTAAGCTGTGTAGGTGCAGATGACACTGTGGGTGGAAAGCGAACCTGGTTGGGGAGTTGCAGGGGGGGCAAGCAGTTGTGTGAGGGCAGCACCATAGGGTATCTGGGAGAGTGTGGCTGGGGGGAGCGAGGGGGTTGGTGCAGGTGATGCAGGGTGTTGGTGAGGGCACGCTTGGATGTGAGTGGAGAGTGGGTGAGGGGTAGGCTAGTTGGGTGCGTATTGTGGGTGACGTCGGGAGCATGGGGTGCAGTGAAAGGCTGTGACATTGTTTATAGGGGGAGCAGACGTGTCCCAGGGTGGGTAACTTTACCATGCGGCCAGGATGACTAGTTTGCCTTGTTTTTGCAGGCGGTCCCTCCCTACCAGAAGAAAGTGCCGGTAAGTTCCAGTCTACTCGCCCCATGTCCCTGCAGCCAGCAGGGCTCGTGGAGAGATGCAGCTGTCGGTGCTAGAGCATATGCTTGCTTCGGACTCTGAAGACCAGGGCAAGTCAGTGCTTCCTCGGGGATCCTGTGTTCTCCTTGTGTTTCCATAGGGTTTTTAAACTCTGCAGAGCCCACGTACGCAGAGTGCCACTGGTGCATCAGAACCACCGGCTGTGTGAACAGAGGGCCTTGTTGGGAACATAATGGTTCAGTGATGCTGGATTCTTCAAAGTGTGAGGGAGGCAATGGTTCAGCTGACTCGATTTGCATTTAGCCGTGGAGCCTCCTGGTCATCCTGGTCTCCTCTCGGGCAAGTGCAGCCTCAGCAGAAATCAGTTCTTTCCACATTAAGAGCCTTTTCCAGTTAACCAAGACATGTCTCCAGTTCTAAGGCAAAGACAAAAGTAGGACAACAGGATTAGCCAGATCTGCTCACTTAGTGTTTCTGAGTTTGCCTTCTGCGCGGGTCAGTATCGCTGGCTATCCTGCTGCTCCAGTTTCTCTGCAGCAAACACCCTCTCTTCACTGCATTGCCTGCAACCCTGCTGGAGGAGCTGGGGCAGAATATTGACCTGATGTAGCCAAATACAGAGAGGGGAGCATGTCCAGGCTTCGGGTCATTAAAGTCTTCTCTATATCCCAAGCTGCACTGGTTTAAATAAAGGTGTGATTTAGTTAAACCAGGACAAAACCCTGTGTAGAGGCTCTTAATTCAACGTAAATTTGGGTTAGGTTGTTTTAGCTGAAATTGTTAAAAACCAGGTTTAAGCTGTATTCCGAATGGCCACACTGGGTTTTGCACTGGTTAAACGGAATCGGTTGTTGAACCAAGTTCCAAGTGAACCAGTGCAACCATGAATATAGGCCAGGCCCATGGGTCCAGCGGGGCAGTGGCCCAGATGCGTGCACGTGCACAAGTTGAGGAATGAGCACTATTGTGGATACACGTTAACAAATCCAGCCCCGTGTGTCCGAACTCCCTTTCCACAGAAGCAACAGATTTATCAACTGCTCTATGCAGAGGGGACAAACCACAGTCAAACCACTTCATTCCAGTCAAGGGAGTCTTTTCCATGTGAGGGGCTGCTCCATTTAGGCAACTAAACAGAGTAAATGACATTTCTGCAGGAATTAGGAACATCTCCCAGACCAGGGCTTCAGCTGTTGACGTTAACTTAAAATCTGTCACTTTAACCCTTCGTTGCTAACATGCGGCAAGTTCAAGATACAAAAGGAAACATACTTGCCATGACGAACGAACAGCCTTAAATACATGTACGCAGCAGGAAAACAAGGAGAGAACGTTCGGTTAGTATTAAGTTCCTGTTCCTGATGCACGGCAGGGCCAAGAGTCCTTTCCCACCCGCACCTCCAGGAGGGGCAGAGAACAGGCTGGCTCCTGACGGGTCGGGCAAAAAGCAGCCTCGGCACTCTAAGGCCAGAGCAGTGAGACGGCTTTCTATGCTCTGCAGGCAAGGAGGGTGAAATGCCAGACTCCCGCTGCGGGAAGGGTCACTGCTGACCAAGATGTGGCACATCGCAGGCCCCAGAACCTCACCCTGAAATAGACCCTTAACCTCTGGCTGAGCGACTGAAATCCTCACATCACGGTTTAAAGACTTCAGGTTCCAGAGAATTCTCCATTTACACTAGTTTAAACCTGCCAGTAACGTTTACCTTTCATGACATTTTTCACATCTGGTGACTGAAGGAATGTAAACTTTTTTTAAAGAAAAGTTTCAGCAAAAATAAGTTGGGCGCTTTTGAGGACAAAGGAAGTGGGGGAGCGGGGGAAATACATTTTGGCCATTATAAAAATGCAACTTTTTGTTAAATCCCTAGCTCCTTAGTGATTCGAGCCAGAAATCCAAGTTTGTCAGAGGGACAGTCTGGGGTGATCTGATGCAGATCCATTTCAACTTGGCTGAGTTAAAGGATTTATATACGCTGTTGGATTTTCATTCAGTAGAAATCAATCTCCCAATATTTTCTTGGCATCACCTATGTAAGCTGAGTGGAACTTAGGTCTGCCTTCAGAATGCTCCCCCTTCTCCTAGGGGTACGTGCTACGCCACATTCCATTCTTGGTCCATATGCTGTTATATACAGGCTCCCTCCTCCGTCACTGTGGTTTGGTCAGTGCACAGGCAGGGATCCTGCAGAACTGGGCCTGCATGGCTAGTTCCCTGTAAATGTGCGGGACTCACACCTGCAGCGCCTCCTGCTGGTCGTCTCAGGGAATTAGCTCTTTCCAGCACTGAACGTCCTCTGCAGGCCAGTGTCCCGCTGCCCCCCCGTGTCTCTCCTGGACCCTGGTACCCCTTGTCTTTGGCGTGCTGCCCCATGGCAATACCCCCACAGTCTCACGGTCTCCCCACCCTGGGGAACCCCCACCCTCTATCCCCACCTTACATCAGTCATGGGCTACTGCCAGTCACCATCTACCCCAGCTCACTGGGGCAGACTGCAGTGTAAAAGCCACTCATCAGAGGCAAAGGGAGTTTGGACCAGCTGCCTCCCTCTGCCTCCTAGTACCTCTATGGGCCTTGGACCAGGCCCTGCAGCCTGGGGAGTTGCCAGACTGGAGCTCCTCTGCTCCTCTGGCTCTCCCCAGCCCTGCCTCACTTCCAGTACCCCTCCTGCAGGCAGCCAGGCCCTGTTCTCTCCCAGCCTGGAGAGACACCTCTGGGCCTCTGGCTCACAGCCTTTTTATACAGGCCAGCTGTGGCCTGATTGCTGCAGCTGTTTCCCCAATCAGCCAAGGCTCCCTCTCGCAGTCTCAGCCTTCTCCCAGGGCTGATTTCAAGCCCTTCAGGGCAGGAGCGGGAGACCACCCCGCTACATTCCCCTTGAGGCGATCCATGTGTAAATGTGATGGATGATGAATAGTGACTAAGGGAGGGAGAAAGGGATAGTGAGTGGTGGAGGGTTAATGAGTGTAGTGGGACTAGAGGAGCGAGTGTGTTTAGGAAGTACAGCTGACAGTAGCAAACAGCAGATGGATATGTATGGGTTGTCACTTGTCATTCACCTGAACTAATATAGGATGAACCATTGCTTCTAGCCCAGGCGGTGTTTCTGCTCTAGTACCTGCCAGCTGATGGATCACTCGCCCATCTGCTTTTGATTTTACTTGGCCCGATTTATGTCACAATTGTCTTTAGCAGCGTCTACTTACTCCACATCTCGTTTTCTGATTGCTCTCCCAGAAGCCATGACCTCAGCGACTTTGGACACAATCGGGTCATAGTTCATACTAGCCACAGCAATCACCTCCTCGTTCCTACAACAAAGATCAGAGGTGTGAATGAAGTGATGAAGCGGGTAATGAAGTGAATGTCTTTAGATGGACACTTTTTTCCTTCAAGAAAGGGTAAACTCATTGATGGAACCACCAGGGACTATGAACCTATAATCTCTTCCCAGCTTCAGGAGCCCCCGTTAGCCCATGTGCTTGTTACCTCAGACAGCAGCACCCGGTGAGGAGAGCGGCCGGTGAGCAGCATGTGGGCAGGCACTGGTGGGGAGTGGATGGAGCCCTGGCTCCATGCCTGGTCCCAGCTTTGCTCATGGGACAGCACAGCGACACACTGCCCCTAGTCAGGGCAGTATGGTCTGACCCTGTGGTGCTCTGATGTGGCTTTAAGTACTAAAATAACCCAAAACATTTTTTGAGGTGGAAAAATAATGTCCAGTTGCCTCTGGAGGAGGAGGGCAGAACCTAGACAACATGATAGATGTTGTACTAGAGATGTGATGCCTTCTAGTGTGCAGAGAAACCACAGTGCTGCGGGTGGTGGAAAATTAGGTGAATGTGATTCTAGCCTTTTATTTCCTCTGCCGGTATGTTGAAAAGTGCCTGGAAACAAAGTGAAATGGTTCATTGCAGGTTGAACAAAATGTTTGTCAACTTTTTCAAATCACCACGTTTTTTCAGAGTTTTTGGATTAGGTCTGGTTGAGCTGAAATTTTAAAAAAGCTTTTTTGGAAATGCCAGCAAGCTGAGAAATCATTTATTCCCCCAGCTCTAATGAGGACCACACCTAATAACGTACAATGGGTTTTCACTGCTAAAAAGAGTCGGGAATGTCATACAGACAAAGAGGCATGCAGTCTGTGCAGAGCACTTGAGCCTAAATCAAAATGAACCTGTACCGCATTCAAGTAACTATTATGCTTCTGACAATGTGTTCACGATTTCTCTGAGACCTGCAAAGAGATTCATGTGTAGAACAACATGAAAAGCAATGCAATCCCTCACAGAGTAAAGTAAGAAATATTCCAATAAGAGGGTCCTTCTGTATCAAAGCACAGGGATGGAGTGATGATAAAGTACTTAAACTCATTGAATCAACAGAGTGGTAGCTCTAATAGGGATAGAAGACAAATCAGTTGGATTAATACGTTCTACCCTGAGAGAATTAGATACTTTTGAAAATCCCCATCGTCAAGCTATTTAGCTCATTGAAGAGAAGCATAAGAGGCAACAAGTACCTAGATTAAGGATTCTGACAGCAAACAGCTCTTTAATCTAGCATAGTCAGAACAAAGGTCCAATGGCTGGAAGCTGAAGATCGACAAATTCATACTAGAAATATGGCACACATTTTTACCAGTGAGGGTAATTAACTTTGGAAGAATTTATCAAGGGATCTGGTTAATTCTCCAGTTCTTTGCAAGTGTCCCAGAGGAAATCGGACATTGAATGGGTTGATGGATAAGCTTGAGGAGACAGTTGTTGATGCTATTGAGCTGAGCAACATTCTGTTTTGAGATCTCAAATACACCGATAGCCTTGGCTTGTTGGCTCAGTTGGGTGAGTTGCTGCAGCCAGGTAAGAAGTAGCGTGCACGGAGCTGATTATTAATCTGGATAAAATTCAGTCCTGGCCCTTGCTATCAAGCATTCTCCAACTCCAGATTTCAAGCAGCTCGCTATTAACAGTCCAGACTGGACGTTGAGCAGGTGGCAACTGGCAAATACTTGAAGTGTCACCAACAGTGCTGGAGGTTGCTCAAGAGATGTGGGCACTTGTATAGCAGCAGCTGCCGCCATGTTTCAGACCCTTCATCAGCCTCTGTTGCAATGTCATGACACTCAGCTTGCTACAAAGCTGCGGCTCTGTAGAGCCACGGTTCTACCCACTCTGTGGTACGCCAGTGAAATGTGCATGCCGAGGAAGGCTAACGAGCATTTGATTGATGTTTTCAGTTCTTATCGTTGACATCAGTTTCTCCTTATTAAGAGGCAGGACAAGATCAGAAATGAGGATATTTGAAGCTGACCTCAGCAACGGCTTCCGTCAGCAATGGTTTGGTTTTGGTGACTTTCTTGGCACAGACGTGTTATTAGGATAGAAGACCAACAAATCACAAAGCGTGTTTACCCAGGAATGCCGCTACACAGCTAGTGGTCATGTGGTCACCTGAAGCTTTGGTGCTGCAATAAGATTGCCAGTGATGGGCATAAACTGAACAGCCAGTCAGCCTGCAAGACCTAGCTGGAAATAAATCCAGGTGGTGCTTGTTCTGCAAGGAGGCCATGTCTCTTTGGAATTTGCCATGATGGTGATGATGACGGGAAACGGGGGTGGGACTCCAGGAAGCCAGTTATGCCTACTGGATTCTCAAGGGGCATCTGCCCTGGCCCTGGCCCAACAGTGCAAAGTTTCGGGGCTGCTGTAACTTTCACCAAGTGAAACATTCACCAAGGTCCTTATGGGACCTTGTACCAGTTATGAATTGGCCTGGTGAAGTAATCTCCATCCTTACCCCTCTCACTCCCAACACCCCTCCAGCCCCCATCAGAATGTTAATGGTCATTGGTCTAGGAGCCAGTGATGACACTTTATGCCAGGTGAGAGCTCCCTACCACTCGAGAATTTCTTAGGCAGCTAACTGAGGCCAGAGTCTGCAGGTGGCAACAAAACGGTTTGAAATGAGGAGAGAATCTGGGCCTTTAAACCAAGATTGGATGCCATTACGAAAGATATACCCTACCTCAGCCACTAGTTACTGGGCAGGATGCAGGAATCACAGGGTGAAATTATCTGGCCTGTGTTAAGCAAGCGGGCAGACCAGTTGATCAGAATGGTCCTTTCTGGCTTTAACATCCCTGGGCCAGATTCTTAACGGGTGTAAATGGGCATAGCTCCAGTGAAGTCAGACTTCAGTAACCAGACTGTCCCTCTCACTTAATCACTTTTAAAAACTATGTTGAAAAATAATTTTTTTTTAAACACAGTGGAAACTAGTGTGGACAGGGCTTAGAAGAGCAGCAATAGAAGCCTGGTTGACCTGCATTCGACACCGACACCGCTCCCATAACTCCAGGTGTCACAGTAATGACACCCAGATCTGGGTTGTACACAGTCTGGGGTGAAAACCAATAATCCTCAAGCAACTAACCCAAACACTAGCAGGCTAGTACCCTGCCTGCTGGGAACGCCAGATAAGTTACAAACTAGATTGCAAACAATTCATTCTGGGAGACTCTCTCACTACAGAGAAATGCAGTCTCTTATCTAAAGATCAGATCAATGTACAAAACTAGAAATAGATACTGACAAGTATAAAACTTCTGCAATGTCGCGGGCACCTAATTAGGTAGCTTAGACGAAAGGTGAGAATGAAAAATGACAATTTCCACTTCACTGTTCAAAGACAAGGAAATAAGAGGGAGACTCTATCAATCAGCTAGGGTAAAAGATTTGCTATTCTGAATCAAGGAATAAACAATGTATATATTTGGGAGAAAGAAAAGAGATGGCACAAACACTTTCCAAATAGGTAGTCTATCGACTTAGGGTTACCAGATAGCAACTGTGAAAAAACAGGACAGTGGGTGGGGGGTAACAGGCGCCTATATAAGAAAAAGTCCCAAAAAATGGGATTGTCCCTTTAAATACGGGACATCTGGTCACCCAACCTATCATTGACTGAGAATTGGGCATGATTGAGACAATGACAGAACCATTATCAATGGGGAAATCCTCTTATAGACTCATACACTCGAATTATTTATTTTGGAAACATTTCTAGGTCTTGTAATGTCAACAAAGTTATGGACAACTGGGTCCTTTTATGGTGTCTCAAATAGGACATCCTAAATACGTGTCACTTTTGAAAATCTTGGCCACAGGAGAAACTATAAGAAATGCCTCTTAAAATCAACTGGGGCACCATTTCTGAAACTGGGGGGTGGAAGAATTAGGAATGGATATAAACTGGCCGTCGGGAAGTTTAGGCTTGAAATTAGACAACGGTTTCTAACTGTCAGAGGGGTGAAGTTCTGGAACAGCCTTCCGAGGGAAACAGTGGGGGCGAAAGACCTCTTTGGATTTAAGATTAAGCTTGATAAGTTTATGGAGGGAATGGTTTGATTGGATAACGTGATTTTAGTCAATAGGTCAATAACGTGCCATCGCTGGTAATTAGTATCAATGGTCAATGCGGGTCTGGCTGGAGAATCTTGCCTGCATGCTCGGGGTTCTACTGATCGCCATATTTGGGGTCGGGAAGGAATTTTCCTCCAGGGTAGATTGGCAGAGGCCCTGGAGGTTTTTCGCCTTCCTCCGCAGCATGGGGCAGGGGTTGCTTGCTGGAGGATTCTCTGCGACTTGAAGTCTTTAAATCACGACCTGGGGACTTCAACAGCTGAGTAAAGGGAAAGTGGGTGGGTCAGCTTTTGAGGCCTGCATCATGCGGGAGGTCAGACTAGATGATCATAATGGTCTCTTCTGACCTTAAAGTCTATGAGTCTATGAGGAATCAAGGCCCACAGAGGGCATGAAATCCGTATGGATCTCCACCACCTTTGCAGCATCATTCCCCCCTTTCCGACAGGAGCCCTTCAGTGGGGTTGGGGAATCTGTATGTGAGGATGGGGTTGGCTGGAATGGAAGGGTATGAGATTGGGGAAATAGGGATTACAACAGTGGAGGAGTGGAGTATCAGAGGGGTAGCCGTGTTGGTCTGGATCTGTAAAAACTGTGGAGGAGAGGTTCTGGGGAAAGGCAACAGTAATGATCCTTCATGGTCGATCCTCTGGGAGCTCCTTGACCTTGGGGATCAGTAAGCTTTGCAGGAAAATGTAGGTCAATTTTGAGGTTGGGAGGCAACCCTGGTGTCCCAGAACAATAATCAAGAGATTCCACAGGGTGAACTGTATGGAGGGCCCTTTCTCCTATGTTTCCTCTCCTGGGCTGATCTAGCACCAAGATATTTGGTGATAAGAAACCAATCTCCTTTGTGACAAGAGCACTTCAACCTTTGCTCTAGCAGCACCAACCAGGGGGGCTGGAACAATTTGTATCGTGGGAGTGCTGATAGCCATGGAACCAAACTGTAAACCCTGTATGTAATGGAAACCACTTCAAGCCAGGGGGTGCTGCAGCACCTCTACTCCAGCACCTATGGCACCAACAGGGGCTTTGCTTGTGCTGTTGCCCTGTAACCCTGGGGTAACAGGCAGGTTTGGTGGGTGGTTGTTGTTTTTTTTACCAATTTCTTCTTCAATCTCTGAAAAATAATGTTAGTTTAACTGTGAAACTGAGCCGGGAGAGCAGGCCCTGGAATGTAAGCCACCCGCATTTCATTGCAATAAACAAGAGAAGGGAGATCAAAGGGCAAATAGGCAGCAAGGGACAGTCTCTCCAGCTTTGACTAGCGGTGGAAGTCAGAGGAGAGTCAGTTTATGACAGTGGCCTCCCTCCCAGCATCAGCACTGCACCATACAGAGTTGCCACCAACGGTTAGAAAGAAGAGACCTAGAAATAACTCCCAGGGCCTGAGAGGCAAAGACTGTCCTTGATTCCAAGTAATAGGATATAGAGAGATAAAGAGAAGGTGACACTAATGTCCCAGGCTTAGAAGAACCCCAGACTGATTAATCAGTGCAGCCCCCCACTAGCTAGAGCTGTTCAAAGATACCTCAAGGACTCTATGCAGGTGGCCATCCTATTATAGAAAAGCCAATTCCTGTGGGCTTTCCTAAGTCACAGAATAACACACATACTTTTAGCAGCAGACTCCCACTTTCAATCTGGTTTGTTTAAGGCTTATTTACAACCCGGAATATGTATGTTAAGGTTGGCCAGCAGGCTGTGTTCAAGCAGCTCTCCTTTCCCTGACATTTCACTGCTCGGAAACCTTTGCCACTTCCTTGCTTTACTGAGTGTTGAACACAAAGTGATGAATCAATGACCATAATAACATGCTGTCATTATTCATATTAGCTATCCATAGCTTTTCATCTTCAAAGTACTTACAGATGTTTAATTAAAGAGATTTGACATTTCCTTCCTAATTAGGGATGGAATAAATACCAAAATATGCCAAATATTTTCCTGTGGTATTGAAGAGGAGGAATATAATGAGGCTTCAACGAAAGCCCCATTTTGAGCTTCAATATGTGAAGGAATCACGTCACCATACAACTTTTAGTGAGCACTCCGGAATCGTGCATTCAGTTCTGACCACTTCACGGGCAGAGAGACTGGAGACTGTTCTGAGAAGAACAACAATGATCCTGGGGTTGGAGGACCTGGTTAACGGACTTATTTGGAAAGACTGAAGGAGCTATGTGTGTGTAGGTCAGTTAAGCTAAGGGGGGACGTAAGCCTGTCCATATCCGAAGTAGAGTTGGTAAGAAATGTTTTGATGGAAGAGTTTTCTGTTGGAAAATGCAATTTCATTGAAATAAAAATGGTTTTTGGGGAATGTCTCAATTTCAACAATGTTTTTGATGAGAAAAGTCTAAACAAATTGTTTAGGTTTTCTCATTTCATTTATGTGTCAAACTGTTTCATTTTGATAATGTAAAAATGTTGCTTTCCAACTTTATCATTTCAATTCATTTTGTTTGAACCATTATAACAAAACGTTAATGTTAATATTACATGTTTATATATTGTATTTAATATATATAATTGTGAAGGGGCCGCACACCCACTCTGCAGGGGGGGAGGGGAACCAGCGAGTTCTTCTGGGGTCATTCAGCACCTGCAAGGCTTGCTCTGCCTGGAGGGGGGAGCTTAAAAAGGGAAAACTTGCCACAGGATGGGGTGGTGAACAGGACGAAGACTGATACACCTCAGACACTGCTGACAACAGAGACAGATCAGCCAAGAGGGAGACAGTTGCAGGCCCCACTGCTCCTGAAACTGTATGGACCAGTTGTAAAGCAGGATGCTCCAAGAGGAGGGGCTGGAGGTAGACCCTAATTAAAGACAAAGACCAGTTGATAAGCCAACCCCCAAAAGGGTTGTGTAGCGGGATGGTCACCCCGCTCCTGCCCTCAGGGGGTTAAAGCAGCCCTGGAGAGGGCTGTGGCAGAGAAAAGCCAGGCTGATTGGGGGAAGCAGCCACAGCTGGGGCCACGCCCCAATCAGGCCACAGCTGGCCCTACAAGAGGGCTGAGGGCCAGAGGCTAAGAAGAGTCTCTCTCTAGGGCTAAAGAGAGAAGGACCTGGCTGCCTGGGAGCTGAGCAGGGTATCTGAGGTGGAGCACTGCTGGGGAAGGGCAGAGGGAGCTCCACCCTAGTCAAACCCCAGGCTGCAGGCCTTGCTAAAAGGCCAAAAAGGTACTAGGGCTGCAGAGGGGCAGCCCAGAGATAGGCAAAGGCAGCAGGTTCTAGCCCCCCGTTGCGGATGATGAGTGGTTTGCAGTCTGCCCCAGTGAGTGGGGGCTAGATGGGGACTGGCAGTAGCCACTGAGGCGAGGGGGCGATAGTGGGTTAGCGGGTGGGGAGACCCAGATTGTGGGTTACTGCTAGGGGCAGAACCATGATGTAAAGGGCACCAGGTCCGGGAGGGACACAGGGGCCAGCGGCAGGCGAGACACCGGCCGGCAGAGGGCGCTCTGGACTGGAAGAGCTAATTCCCAGGATGATCAGCAGGAGGCGCCGCACTGGTGAGTCGTCACTCCGCTACAGGCTGACTCCAGAAAGATTGCCCAAGAGAGGGTCCATCTTTGCCTTTAAATTCTGTCACTCTATTCCCTGCTCTTGTAAGGGAAAGAGAGAAAAGGAGCTTTCTTTTGTTTGTTTTTCTAGGAGAACCCCTCCGCTGGAGCAGGGCATTAGAAACACCTTGACATTTAAATGATATGGGAATCAAAATGATAACGTTGGAAAGAATTTTTTTTTCCACATTTTCAAAATGAAACCATTTGAAGTGGGGTCTGGGGACATGTGCCAGGGGCTGCTCTCGGCTCCCCCACCCCAGGCAGATGGAGGGTCCGTGGCTCCCAGCCTGCTCCAGCTTGACCAGGGGTGGGGCCTTGGGTGAAAGATGTGGGGCGGGTGCACTGAAGGGTGGGGGTCCCTGACCCCCCCCACTTGGGAAGGCTCCGCCACCCCTGCAATGCAGCCCCTAACATTTATGTGCCCTGCCACCTAATGCAATTCACAACTCTGAGTTAGGTGCCCCTTACACAAAGCATGGGGAGAATTAAGTGTCTAAGAATGGGATTCACACAAAAGCCAGCAGGGGGAGCAGGGTGCTGCCTAAGCTAGCCAATAGGAAAGGCTGAGGAGGGGTGTGTGACCCACACACTCAAATGGATTTAGCCCCTTAAGTCTGAGCTGGAGGTACATGAATGGGGCACCTAAGCCAGGTGGAAAGCAGGGGTGACGGTTCCCCACTTATAATCTTTAGCCCAGGAAGCGGGAGACCTGGGTTCATATCCCCCCACTGCCTGATGTGGAGGAGGAAATTAAGGTCCCCCACCTCTCAGAAGAGTGCCTTAAATGTATAAATAATCAGCTCTCCACTGGAGCAGGGGGACTGAACCCTGAGCCTCTCTCAACAGTGCCCTAATAGAGTCCCACTGCCCCCAATGAATAGTTAAGGATTTATGGACAGTGGAACAGTGTCCACTGGAGAGACTCAGCAAGCCTTGCCTTGGCTACCCTATAGCCCAGTGGTCAGGGAGGTAGGAGACAAGTTCAAATCTCTGCTCCACATGAGGCAGAGGGGGGATTTGAACCCAGCTCTCCCACATCTTGGGGCTGTGCTCTAACCACTGAACATACGGGGGCACCTCCTTCTCCAGTGTCCTGTGTAGGGGTTTAGGCATGCTCTCGGCATGCCTACTGCATCAGGCCTTGCAGGCAAGATCGGTGAGAAATGCCTAGTTGCAAATCCCACTGGGGCTGAGGCGTGAGGTAGGTGTTGACCTGCTGGGAGATGTCAGGAGCGAGGTGGCTCAGTGAAGGCCCAGCTACTGAAATCGAGGTGCCTTGGGGACTTTAAAGGTGGGAACTTGGTACCTACAGGTTTAGACAGCAGCTGAGTGGTGGTTTTGTGAATGCCAGTGGCATCTAAATGTTGGATGGCGGTGCCTAAAGTGAGTTAGGCACTTAAGTCACCCTTAAGAATCTCACCCATTGCACCTAATCCACCCCTCTCTGAGGTCTACGTTGTGTTGTGTCTAGAGAACATTCAATGTGCAGAACAAACTGAACCTAATGCCCTCGTGCAGCAATGGTCTCAAAACTCCTCTGATTTCAAATGTGTCATTTTATTAATGCACAACAACCTGGATCCTTGGAGGGGGAAAAACTGACGGCTAGTGACTATGGCAGAAATAGAGTAAAAGGAAATATTTCAATGACTGAGCAGTCAGATTAAAGTCCACGTTGGAACGTCTCAAAGGGAAGAGAAACACTTACTTGGTGTAAAATGCCACAAACTTCAGTTCATCTAAATCGCCTTGAAACACGACATCATCAAATCCTTCCCCGTGGCCTGAAAAACAGGGGAAATGTCAAAGCAGTGCAGGAGGCAGAATGCTGCTCCCTTTGCCCTTCCTCCCCTATGGTTCCACATTACACAATCTCATGTGCGCACAGGTACGCACACACAGGCAAGCACCCACATACGTAGACAACACATGCCATATGGCGGTGGTCTGTCTTACAGCCACAACCTCTTTTTGGACGACAATCTACAAACTAGAGACACCGTCACCGTGTGCTGGGATTGGCGTGACAGTCCTAAAATCCCAGCATTCTTTGCTCAGCCATCTCCTAAATGATTCAATCATAGTGCTATGGGAAGCCACAGTCTGCCCACTAAGAGCTTGCGTCATTAAGAAATTAAGTGTATAAGTGTCACTTTAGGTGCCTAAATCCCAGAATCTGGCCCCACTGGGATTCCAAAACCACAGCTCAGCTGCCACCGAACCCTGTAGGTTCCTAAAATTGCTCAGTACCCATGTTTATGCCTTTGGGCATAGGCACTGCAGCTCCATGCCAGGTGTCCAGGGAGAAGGAAGAAGACCTCCCCCATAATCTTTAGCCCAGTGGTGAGGGTACTCAGAGTGGCTATAGGAGACCCTCAGTTCAAGTCACTCCCTATGCTTGGGTGGGGGCAAGGATTTGAACAGGGATCTGCCACCTCTCAAGTGAGTGCCTATCACTGTGGTATGAGATAGTCGGATGTGGGGAGCTCCCTCAGTGTCTCCTGTTGAAGCTGTTGCACTGAGAACGAACAAGGAAAGAGTCACTGGGACAAAGGGAGTGTGTGTTTTTTGGATAAGGTCCTTGCCAAATTCCAGAGAGCGCTCCCAAGCCCCTGTTTGTTCTCAGAGTGACACTGGCCAAATGCGAGGGCTCTGTTTCCTGACTGGCTACATTTTGCTGGGTTGGGGAAAACTGGCTGTTCTGAAATCTCACCAGAACAGAATGGGAGGGTAGAGTGACTTTTCGGTTGACTTGGTGTGTTAATATTTTGAGTGAACGTGGTGATGACGACGCTTTAGTGATCCATGTGTAATGTTTGCTTAATACACGATTTGCTTTATTTTATTCATCGTTTGGTGTATATATTACAATTTTATAATACTTCTAAATCATTTTTAATGTAATTTTCTGTGAATAAAGATGTTTTTCATTTCTCTCTCCCTCTGTCTCCCTGGACCAGGGATTGGTTCGTTAATTATCCACAGAGGCAGCTAGTCCCTCCTGCCTCTTGCGCTGCTGAGGCTACATATCTATTTTTAGCACACTAACGCTCGTCAAGCTAGTGCAGGTATGTTGGCTGGAAATGCCACCTTCCAGCACCAGCAGAGATGTACCCTGACTGATACAGGAGGCACTGGAGGTTCAGAATAAGGTTGTGAGCATAAGGACCTCAGAGGGATAAGCCAACAATCTCAGGTGACTGGAGAGAGAGGGCATAGCTGAGAGAGAACATGGCAAAGGAACTGTGACTTCCTGATCTGACAGCCAGTTCTGTTCTAGCCTCGGTGTACTTCAGAGAGGCCTTGGGGCTCCTCTAACCTATACTGGCTGACTCTGGCTCCAACTGGCCAGTACATGAGCTGAGAATGGCCCGAGCAAAGTAGCACATTGGTCCCCTAAGCTAGAGGCTGCAGGGGGTGGTAAAGGAGCCAGCTATCCTAGTTCTAGCTCTGCTGGGGATTGCTTCACAGTGGGGGAAATTGAGTGGCTTTCTAGCCCCTTTGCTATGGCTCAATGGGATGAAGAAGAGACTCAGACCCAGAAGTGATGTTCAGATTAGCACAGTGGTTATCTTCCCTATATGGACGTGCTCAGACCTCTCACCAGTAGAATCTACTGCCAACCAAGTGAACAGGCAAATTTACCTTCACGTGTTGTTCAGATGCTTTAGAATGGGCTCACCCAGTACTGTGTGTGCAGGTCTTAAACCTGCAAATGATGTGGTAACTCAGGCTGGCGTTTTGAATTCATGCACAATTTGGGTCGCAGGAAAACTTCACATAATAAATAAGTTTTCCATGATGAAGAAAAAAGAAAACAAATCTCCTGTATCATCTGACCTGGGACCACAGAGACTGAAAAGCCTCAGTCATCACGATCATAGGATATGATTATTTTAACTTGTTTGGAATTCTTTTAAATTAAACCTTAACTCTGAATGTTGTGGCTTTATAATGCTTCTTTTTGACAACACCGCCGTCATGTATTTCACGCAGAATATGCACTCTTGGCTTTAACTCCCTGCTAGCATAGTTTTTGGTCTGGGACTTCTCTCAGAACTCCTCATGTTCACACATCAGCAATGCCAGCCAGAGGCACCGACTCGGTGTGTGCCGGGGCTGGAGCACCCACCAAACACAGCTGTTCAGCAGCCCCGCCAATCAGCTGTTCAGTGGCTGGCGGGAGGCACTTGGGGGGGAAAGGGGCGGAGCAGGGGAGGGAAGAGACAGGGTGAGGGCAGGGCATTGGGGGAAGGGGTGAAGTGAGGGCGGGGCCTTGGGATGGAGCGGGGGTGAAGCAGCCACCGGGAAAAATAAAACTCAGCGCCTGTGATACCAGTCATCACAGTCCAGCTACCTCACCCCTCAACTTGGTCACCCTCATTGGGTCCAGCTGCCATGTCCAGTCCAGGCACTGCCCCCCGAAAGAGTTTCAGGCATTGCTCCTCCCCCGAGTCAGATTCAGCTGTCACCCATCACCCCTAGTCAGGTTTAGGTATTGCCCCTCCGCCTCAGTCAGGGACAGGCATCTCCTCCCCCCTGAAGGTCAGGCCCTGCCCCACCCTAGTCAGGTTCAGTACTGTGCCCTCAGAGCCACCTCCCATTTGTAAATCTTGGGGCGCTAGGGGCCCCTCCTGTTCCCACAGTAGCACATGTGGCATTTTTTCCTAAAGTGCAGACATCAGTCGCTGGTGAGACCCCTCCAGGTTGGAGTAGGGAGCTGGGTGTTATCCCCCCAAGATTTATGTACGGCTCCTGTCCAGTCCAAGACGCTGCCTGGCTCGTCCGGCTCACATTAGTATGTCTGACCTGCATATCGTAGGCTCTTCCCAAACACAGCCGTCCACAGGTACGGGACTGTGCTGATCTCCGTGCCATGGGCCAGCATGTTCAGAGCTGCTATGCGGCCTGGAAAACCGAAGAAACAGAGTGTAAGAAAGGAAATCGTGCGGGAGTCTTGCCACACGCGCTGTGCCTGGGCAGGCCCAGAGTGCTCGGATTGCGCCCAGGACTTTGGGATGGTTTAAAGCCTTTTGCTACCAATTGCTCTAATCACAGTGTAAGTGGAGCCTAAGACCTTTCACCTTAGATTAAAAAACGCCCATCAGACAACCAAGCAGAGGGACGACAGCAGAAGTTTCATGAACCACAATGCTAGCAAGGTCATGGTGATGCCCCTCAGTTACCTGCCTTCAAAGGAAGGTTGTGTGGCTCTCGTTCAACTATAGACCCTTAATCTGCACCTTCCCACCCCCGAGAAGACTGGCTACCAGTAAGGATAAGATTATGTCACGGAGATCACGGATTCCCGTGACTTTACGAGACCTCCTGCTTCAACCCCAGGGCAGCAGGGCCAGAGGTCTCAGCTGCTGGGGGGGAACAGGGCTCTCAGCTTCCTCAGGGGGACCTGGAGCCACTGCGGATGGTGGGACCCCAGAGCTCTGAGCCGCTGGGGCTGTGGCAGAAGGATCTGGAGCTGTCCGCAGTGGCAGGTGCTGGACTTCCTCCTCCCTCCTGCAACAGACCTCAGGCTCTCTTCCCCCTCATCCCCAGCCCCGCTTGGGCATCAGTCAGCTCCCCATCAACACCGCCCGCCCCCATTATTTTTAGTAAAAGTCACAGACAGGTCACAGGCTTCCACACATTTTTGTTTCTTGTCCGCGACTTGTCCGTGACTTTTACTAAAAATAACCGTGACAAAATCTTAACCTTAGCTACCAGTCTCACCCCCGCCCCTTTCAGTGTTCCCCTCCAATGACAGGGCAGACTGGCGCCTGGCACCTTTCACAGATATCGAAAAATGAACAAGGAGAGAGGGGAAGAGGAGGGACAGTGGATAAAACACTTCTCAAGAGCAGAGATCTTTATGGGGCAAAGTATCAGTGCCCCCCCCAAATCTGTACTGGCGCCATGGTGATTCAGGGCTTCATAGACTGAGAATGGCGTTGCTGTAGGTAAAGAAGAGCATGTTTTCAGTGCCGATGCTTCTTTATGTCATGTAATGATATTAAAATCCTCGAAGCATGTTTAGAACGATGCTAACCAGAGTATTGCGTTCAAAAGGAAGGGTAACCTGGGTGATAGAACTCTAAAAACTGACCACTGGAGCACCTGGCTGGCAGACTGGCAGTGCCACGGTGGGACGCGTGAGACTGGGGTGGGGTGGGGGGAAAAGGCTGCTGCAAAAAGGAGAAAGGGGCTAGTGTGCAAGCCGGGGGATGACTGAGTCCTTCAACTTGCCTGGGGGATTTTTCCTTTTTTCTGGGTAAACTGTTGGACACTGAGAGAAGCCAAATGCCTAAGGCTGGCAGGTTAAGGACAATAAAGGTATTTTTAAACACCTCGGGAAGAAGAGGAATTCTAGCAATGGTCTAGGCCACATTTGATTATGTTCAATATGGGCAAAGAGAAGACAGTCGCAGCCAGAACAACCTAGACTTGGTGCTTGAAAATCACTCATTTCCCAACACTGGGAACAATTATGAGCCAAACTGAATAAGAGGAAAAATTGAGATAGAAAAATGTGAATGAAAAATAGGAGTTTATTAGAGGGCCAAAAAGCCAGGACTCCACACACAGGCTAGATGACTACTTGGGCTAAAAACCCATCCTGGTTCAGTGGTGAAGTGAAGGCAGCATTAGAACTAAAACAGAAACATATAACTAATGGAAGAAAAGGGAAATCGAAGGAAATCAGTATCAGTTAGAGGCTATGAAGTGTAGAACATTGATAAGGGAAGTGTCACAGGGCGGCATTCCCTTTAAATGAAGCAGGCCCAGTGCCCCTGTGCCAGTTTGGCCATTTAAGAGGGTGAGGCAGTGCCTAGGGCTGTAAATGAGCCAGGCAGCAGGGCCCTAGTGGGGAGACAGATCTGGTGAATTGGGGTTACCAGCTTCATTCGGAAGAAGGCAGGTGAGAGCTACCGGCAACCAAGAGACTACAGGAGGTCCTCGTAGGAAGCAGAAGGTATTTCCTGGGAGAAGGCTGAAGGCAGGAGCGATGCAAGCGGGTTTTGTTGGCTGATTTCCCTGAGACAGGGCTGGAGAGGGCGGAAGGCAGGAAGAGGAGCGGCAGCAGCAGAGAGAGGTGCCTGCTGGCTCTAAACCAGAAAGCCGAAGGTGGAAGAGGGCTGGAGGCAGGGGAGCAGCAGAAGGGCTTGCAGCTGACATGCTGGAGAGCTGGACCCAGGGAACAGCGAGAGGGCTGGGGGAGTGAACGATCTCCCGGCAAAGGGGCTGTGGGGTTCTCGTTGGGAAGAGCAGGGTGACACTCCGTCTGGAAGGGCTAGGGTGGCTATCCTGGCAGAGGGCTTGAAGAGGACTGACAAGGAACTGAGAAGTAGTGGAAGACACTGCAGTATGAGGATGCAGTCCCAGCAGAGAGCCTTGCGGGGTGAGGTTCCTGCTGGAAAGAGAGGGTTTTAAGGATTACATGCACTGCAGTGAGATGGACTGTGTTGGAGACTTTCGATTATGGACTGATTTGCACTGTGTTTTGATAATAAACTGGCCACACAGAGGGGTATTATTGAGGCAAGAAAGCGGATATGTAGTTACTGGGGACTCTGAAGGAAGGAAACTGAGGCAGGCGTGCCGGCTGTCCAGCATGGAGATGTCAGCAGGAGGAACATATGTCACAGGTTGACTGGCCCCTTTAAATGAAGTAGGCCCAGCTCCCCTGTGTCTGTACAGGTGCTCCTAGTTTGGCCAATGGAAGGCGGGGCAGCACCTGGAGTTATAAAAGGATTAGGGGGAAGAGAACCTGGTGAGTCAGGGCTGACAGACTCACTCAGTAAAAAAATAGTTGAGAGCTGCCAGAGACCTGGAGGAGCAGAAGGTGGTTCCTGGGCAAAGGCAGGAGAGCAGCAAGAGGGGTTTGCAGTTTGGCTTCCCTGAGCCAGGGCCGGAGGGGGCTGAAGAAAGGGAGGCAGCGGAGGGGCTAATCTGCCGACATGTCCACACTGGAGAGTTGGACACTGGGACAGTGAGCGGGCCGGGGCAATGAGGGATGCTGTCTGATTTGCACTGTGTTTGGCTAAGAAACTGGCCCCAAGGAGGGTTATTATTGAGGCAAGAAAGGTTGTGTGAAGTTACTGGGGACTCTTAAGGAAGGAAACTGAGGCAGGTGTGTCTGTCATGCCCAGTTTGCTGCAGGAGGGTGCTCCAGGAAGGATTGTGCTATGGCAGGAAGCTAAAGGCATCACGGAAAAATCCCTGGCTTGCACAGCTAAGGACTGGGGCTGTATTTGGGGGCCTAAAGAGGAAGGTGGGCACCTAATCGGATTTACAAGCACGGCAATGGGAGTTAGGGACTCGACTAGGTTACATGCTTTATTAAGTCCCACTAGGCACCTATCTGCATCAGTAGGTGCCTAAATACCTTTAAATCTGAAAACCCCCCATTGGGTAAGGACCACTGGCCAATCTAAGACAAACAACCCATGACGGAATAATGAGGGATAATATTAAACAGTCAAGTGAATGGTGAATAATAAATCCCCATTCCCCTGCTACCTATTCCCAACTGCCTCTCTATCTAGCCAGGTCTGGCTGGCTGACTTCCTGCACATCTTCAAGACAGGCTTGTCCCTAAGTAGTTCAGGAGCCATAATGTGAAGGGACTGAAATACACCCACCATGCATATGTGCCATCTGCCAGTGAGGGATGTTCACCTTCTTGTTGTTACGCAAAGCCAGAGGAAAGGTGACAGCATCACCAGCCGCAAAAACTCCTGGGATGTTGGTCTGCATCATCTGAAAGGAAGCAAGGGGCCGTTAGCACTGTAGTAGGGAGAGGGCCTGAAACATAAGCCCATGTATCATGCCTGGTAGGAGGCCTGAGGCCTGGGCTAAAGTAGTCAAAACTTTGCTGATATAAAGCAAAGTTAAGTTGTGAGCAAGAGGCAGGCCAGCCTAGCGGGGAATGGAAAGTCCCACCATACACTAAGCTGCGTCCATTGTCACGGGCACACACGTGCTAGTAGAATTGTAGACATTGATCTGGAGAGCTAGGACCATGCTTCATTGACGATAAACCTGGCCTGGTGCCTTCGCACCTTAACGGATTTTATGGTCATTGGGCGGTTCGCTCGAGGTCTGCTGTGCCAGCTGTCTGCGCAGAGCTGGGGCAGCGCACGGAGGGAACACACGCAGCCGAACATCTGACCACAAGCATCACTGGTGATTACGCCGCAATTGGTGTTACAAGTGCAGGGTCAGCAGCAGCACTGCTTCACCGTGATTACAACACTTAGCCAAATTAGGCAAAAAGAATCCAAGCGCTAGAGGAGAAGGGAAGGGATGAGAGAGAGAAAAGAAGTTGCTTCCCCATCTACACCCCAATGCATTACTCCCACTTCTCCTTTGCCAGCTGTACCCACTGTGACAGACCCAGACTACTGGGGTACAGGAGTCTGGTAAAGGGCAAATATACTGGTCACTGGATGAGTAGTTTTCTGTTCCCTGAATGACCAGAGCAGGGGCTGCACTAGAGTATCAGGAAACTGATAGAACCAGTTAAGGCAGGCAGGCCTATTTGGACACCTGGAGCCAATTAAGAAGAAGCTGCTAGAATCAATTAAGGCAGGCTAATCAAGGCACCTGGGTTTTAAAAGGTGCTCACTTCAGTTTGTGGTGTGAGTGGGAGGAGCTGGGAGCAAGAGGTGTAAGGAGCTGAGAGGGTGTGCTGCTGGAGGACTGAGGAGCACAAGCATTATCAGACACCAGGAGGAAGGTCCTGTGGTGAGAATAAGGAAGGTGTTTGGAGGAGGCCATGGGGAAGTAGCCCAGGGAGTTGTAACTGTCATGCAGCTGTTACAGGAGGCACTATAGACAGCTGCAGTCCACAGGGCCCTGGGCTGGAACCCGGAGTAGAGGGCGGGCCCGGGTTCCCCCCAAACCTCCCATTTGACCTGGACTGTGGGTTCCCCCAGAGGGGAAGGTCTCTGGGCTGTTCCCCAACCCACATGGTGAATCTCTGAGGCAAGAAAATCCACCAATAAGCACAGGACCCACCAAGATAGAGGAGGAACTTTGTCACACCACATAGGGCTCACTGGATGAAAGGATAGCAGGGCCCGGGCATCTGGAACCCAGCCTCCCCCACAATCTCTAGTGTCAGCACTACAAGATGTCTTGCAAAACCATACCATGCCATAGAAACAGTCCTAATATCAGTACCTTCCCAGAGACAGTCAACCTGTCCTGTTCCACTGTTCCTGCTGATGGTGAACTTTTATACATAAAGATGTATTTTTACACTCACATGGGTCATTAACTAGGTGTGACCCCCCACAACCTTCATCTTCACAGCACAGACCTTTTTCACCTCACCTACAGGACAATGGGCAGAGGTTCTTGGTGGGGGGCGGAAGGGGAGTGTATAAACCATGCTACTGCTCTCTGTGTGGACCATGTAGGGAGTCACAATCACACTTTGTTACTAGGTTACACAGTATTTGAGAGAGCAGCAGGACACTAGGCATCAAAATTCTAGGTGTGTCTTCCTGTTTATGCGAGCATCGTTCAGACAGACATGCTTCTGTGGGGGTTGTCTGTGATGACAGAACCCAGAACCTCCAGCTGTAGAAGCACAATCCCCTGACACTTGAGTTAAAGAACCACATCATGTAGCACACAATGAGCAGTACAGTCATAAACCTTGATCCGTGGTATAACTTCTAGAGGGTGACCGCTGCAGAGTCGTACTGTCAGTGTGTGTTACACACGCATCTGATTTGGCAAGCCGCTTCTTGAAGACTGTGTGGCAAAGTGGATGAGAGTTGGCTTGGTCATACAAGAGACAGAGACCCCGGTCCTCAAAGGTATTTCCCATTGAAGTGGATGGGAGTTAGGGGTCTAAATACCTTAGGGGATCTGGGTCCTATCCTAGCTCTGTAAAATGGGTGCATTAGAGTCAGCCTCCAAGGCTACAGTAACACAGTGCAGGTTCTGCACGGCACAGAAACATTAATAGCACTTAGCGTAAGTTCTGTGAGTAGACCTCTTGGTTACCAGGTGTGTAGTTTAGTGCAACTGCGGATACACTCCAGGAATTTGTGGGAAGGGGTGGGAGCGCGCTCTCTCTTTTTTTCTCATTTTGCTTCCTCAGAATCATTTGATGTCTGAAGCTTTTCACATCCTCATGGGACAGTCCACAGCAGGGGCCAACATCGCATTCTCTTGCGCCATTTTATTGAGAGTCAATATTCATAAGAATCTGTTAATCTTAAAAAGCAACAGAGAGTCCTGTGGCACCTTAAAGACTAACAGATGTATTGGAGCATAAGCTTTCGTGGGTGAATACCCACTTCGTCTTCAAGGTGCCACAGGACTCTCTGTTGCTTTTTACAGATCCAGACTAACACGGCTACCCCTCTGATACTTGTTAATCTTAAACTACTCACTTTGAGGCTACCGATAGCTCAAAAATCCCTTGGCTAAATGACCCCATATTTATCCCACATAGTCTAACCATGCCCTTAGTGAGCCACACTAATTTTCAAGATACTCTAAAATACACACGCGTAGGCAGATGACTTTGAAAATTTGGCTCTAAACAGCAACTGCACTACAACCTTAATTCTGGATTTGCTCCCACTCCTCCGCTATATGGCTGACTCCACCCCTACCATCACAGCCTGCGTAGGGCCTTGCAACTGTCAGTGCTTTGACAGTGTTTACCTTGTTGACGACAATGAAGCCTTTGGAATCAATGTTAATGCCGCTTTGCTTCAGAAATCCTGTTGCTGGACTTGCACCTGCCGGAAAGGCAAAGGACATTGTGTGAGTGGGTCTGACTCCCAGACCCTGTCTCTCTCATGAAAACAGATGTCAGAGCGAGAAAGGACCTGCTACCTCCAGCAATCACTCTCCTGCCAATGTCAGTTCAGTTCCATGATACCAGGTGCTGCTCAGTTAACAGCTTCTGTTGGGTCTCACGAATGCAGCTGTGCTGGGTGCCGCAGTGGGCAGCGAATGAATGATTGACAGGGGGCTTCAGAGCCTTGTTGGCCAAGTTCAGTGGATGGGGAGGATTTGGCAGAAACTAAAGTAACAGTGGAAATGCACAGACCTAGGGATAAACTGTTTAGAATACGTACAACATGTGCAGCTGCATTTGGAAACCAGGTAACTGTTCTTATCAGATGGCACGTGGAGAGCGCTCCTTCTCTCCCTGTTTGCCGTTCTCCGCAGCACTGCCCTTCCTTTCCAGCCTCCTGTGCTCCAATTAACTCACCCCACTCCCACTCTAGATACTCCCACTCTAAAAAATAGCAGAACCATCTCCTTCGAAAAGTGGAGCTAACACGCTGATTACCACCCATCTGTTGTGATCACTGTGCTTGTAGACTGTATCCCTGCTCCTCTAACCTTTGCCTGGCTTGTACATTCAAGTCCCCCTCCTGCAATGAGTTCCACCTGCATGGAGTGCACTGCAGGACTGAGGCTTTGTCCAGGAGGAGAGCACAAGGAGGCGGCATAGCGCCCTGAACCCGAAGCGTGGCCATACATAAAGCGCCCGAAGTGGCGGCCATGATTTTTAATCTGAAAATGTTTTTGGTTGTAGCTTTTTAAAATATCAATACAAAATGCAAATCAAAGATGGGAAACAAAAGCTAGGCTGTGTAGACTGCCTAATTTGTACAAAATGACGCACAAGTACATTATGTCAATTGTTACTGCCTAGTTAAATGAGAGAGGGGTTTTGTGGGAGTCCTTGAACAGTGGTCAGGGGATCTTCTTCTGGAAAAGTTTGAGAACCACAGATGTATAGGATTCAGAGTAGCAGCCGTGTTAGTCTGTATCTGCAAAAAGAACAGGAGTCCTTGTGGCACCTTAGAGACTAACACCTTTATTTGAGCATAAGCTTTCGTGGGCTCAGCCTACTTCATCGGATGCATGCAGTGGAAAATACAGTAAGAAGAGATACACAGAGAACATGAATGGGTGTTACCATACACACTATAAGGGGAGTGATCAGTTAAGGTGAGCTTTTATCAGCAGGAGAGAAAAAGAACTGTTTGTAGTGGTAATGAAAATGGCCCATTTCCTGCAATTGACAAGGAGATGTGAGGAACTGTGTGTGTGTGGTGGTGGGGTGGGGTGGGGAATAAGCATGGGGAAATAGTTTTACTTTGTGTAATGGCCCATCCACTCCCAGTCTTTATTCAAGCCTAATTTAATGGTGTCCAATTTGCAAATTAATTCCAATTCAGCAGTCTCTCATTGGAGTCTGTTTTTGAAGTTTTTTTTGTTGTAATATTGCGACTTTTAGGTCTGTAATCGAGTGGCCAGGAAGATTGAAGTGTTCTCCAACTGGTTTTTGAATGTTATAGTTCTTGACATCTGATTTGTGTCCATTTATTCTTTTACATAGAGACTGTCCGGTTTGGCCAATGTACATGGCAGATGTATAGGATTCCACATACTACACAATGAATATTACCATGTTTTAATGCACTTCAAGTTTAAAATTCACAAGGGTGTGATCAATGGGCATTGAATTGGGTGAGTCTTATCAATGCTTGAGAATAGTTTTAGTCTGTTTCTCTATCTATCAAAAATATTTCAAAAGTGATGGTATCTAAGATCCAAACTATCGTTAAAAGGAGCACAACCATGTTCAAAGAGGGCTCTCCTCTGTTTCTCTGCATTACAGTTTTCCCCCTTCTTTTCTTCCTTTTTTTTCTTTTTCTATTTTCCTTTTTTCAGTCTCACTTTTCAAAACTTCACCAACTTTGGAAAAGTCAACAGGCAGCAAAAGGGAAAATGGAACTCTGTCACCTGGTGACTCTTCCAATGCTGGAGATGTTTTGGAAAGTTATAGAGATGAAAAAGGAAAAAAATACTCTACATATCATCTGTTCTACCACATCAGGTTGTAAAAAAAAAAAAAAAAAAGAATCAAAATCAAAAGATCAATTTGAAATTAAATGAATTTTTTCCTGGAAAACAAAAATCAAATGAAAAATGTTGAGGGAAACAATAAGTTTTATGACCACATCTATTACCTAACCACAGTTCTGACAAGGGACTTTGACTCAGCTACTCTATCTTACTGTCATCTTCACATCTCTTTGGCAAGGATCAATTAACCAACAGCTGGAAAGGTTCCCCTTGTTTGCGTGTTGATGGTGGATTTGATGGGTTGCAAAGGGCTGGACTCAATGACCGAAGAGGTCCCTACCAGTCTAAGCTAACAAGATAACAAGCTCTCTCCTCTGTCTGGGGAAGCAGAAGCCATACTGTTGCCAAACACTGAAGCTTTGCACGTCAGGGTTCGTTTACCTATGCCGATGACACAGACATCCGCACGGAGGACTTTCCCACTCTTCAGGACAACTTCCTTAAGCTTTAGGAGACACAGATGAAAATCATGGTTACTTTAAGGACAGAAAAGAACCTAGCAGTACCCAGCTGAGTTGGAATCTCGCTCTCGTTCATGAGATAAGGGGAAATGACTCTATTGTAATTCTGCTTCAATGAAGAGATTATCCTGCAGGAGTCTCACTCTTGGGTCTTGGCTCCCTAATGTAAACCCTGTAGCTGCAGGTGTCTTGGTCCCTAATGACAGCGGTAATGCATGATATATGTCGCACCAATCTCCCCTTTAGCTGGTGCTCACCAACCATCCTAGATCCTAATTGCTGTCCAAACCCCTATCATGGAAATCTCTCCACAGTAAAATCCAGCCACAAAAATACAGTGGGCTGAGATGTGTGTTGCCCTCAGAGATGTGTTGGTGGGCATGGTGAGAGAATGTGAATTTAATAGAACAGAAATGAGAAGAAGCAATGAACCAGCAATGAAACAAACCCGCCTCTGACAGACAGACCTCCGGATTCCTCTGGACATGCACACAAAGGGGGCCAAATTAGGACTGCCCGGGTGACTTGAATTCTGGCATTGCTAATTTCTCTGTGCTTGACTTTTCTCATGCCGTATGTCATTAATGGATGGGCTAGGCACCCTGACTGCACAAGGGGAATGTGGGCCCTCGGAATGATGTCACAGGATAAGCCCTGTCCCAGCAGTATACAGTGTGGAATCACCAAAAACAGGAGAATCCCTCAGCCCATAATTACTAGAGGCTGGTAGTGACCCCTATATTTAATTTGAACCCAGTTCACTCCGCAGACTGTGCTGGGAGGAGGTGGGGATGGGGGGCATGGCCTGGCCTGGCCTCCTCCCCAGCTCTCTCTACCCACTTTGGAGTGATAGGTGCCCCTAGGGCTGCAGGTTGGGAACGGTTCCTGCACTCCTTTGAGCTCCTTCCACACACTCATGCACAGGTCAGGCACAGTCTGGCCCACAGTCCCCTTCCCTCAGCCCCGCAACGCTCCGCTCCTGGAGCACCAGCCGCTGTACCTTGCCCTCCTGCTCCCGCAGCTCAGACACTTCAGTCTGCATGTAGAACTTCACCCTGTTGTTTTCAAACATCTGTGCAACGAGAGAGAGACACGAGTCCTTACGCTCTGGAGCTGCCACTAGCTTCTGGCTTCTCTGACTTTTCCTCCACAATCCCATTCCCTCCCTCTTGAGCTACAGTTCTCAACTCGGCTTGAGGGTGCACTGGAAACGGGCTCTCTGAGCTTCTCTGCGTCTCGCCTGCTCAGTGGGGTGTCATAATTTTGCAGTGTAGGAACACAAAATACTTGAGCATATTGCAATTAGGCCAATGGGGAGGATATGGCCAATGTTTTCTTTTAGGTGTCAACCACCGTGCAGCACTTTATAGCTTTGGAACACTGCATGCACATTTAATACATCAAATAAACCGAACACAATGATACCATTAACTGATAGTGCCAGCAGGGAGGTAAGACGTGCACAGCTGTCCTCCGCACAGCAGGAATCAGGGTCACTGACCCCCTTGCTTGATCCAAAATAATCCTCTAAGAGACTGGTAAGTCATAATCACCTTCATGAGAGCTTGGCCAACCTTCTCCCCAAAGAACTTCTTGAAAGGCACTTCTTCCAGCTCAACCACAGACACAGAATGGGCCTTCTCTGTCAGGTAGGCTGCCACCTCCATCCCTGGGGAACAGAAGCAGGTCAGAGACAGCGCACGCCACTCCCTGCACTTCCGTGAGGTCTCTGGAGCTGAATTCAAGAGCTGTCAGGTGGTGGCTAGAGATGTGAGAACTTTCAATTCGCCCTTTCAGGGCTGGGAACAGCTGCCATGGCATGAGCGGCTGTCTTTGGGCTCAGCACGAGGATGCACTGCAGATGGTATGAAGAATGTTTTCCTAGCAAGCCGCTCTCTCAGTCTATTGTAAGCGCTAGGGGGCAGGGACCACCTTTTTGTTATACGTGTGTAACGTCACCCCTTCCCTCCTAGCACTGTCAGGGTCTGATCCATACTGGGGTCTCTGGTATGACGGCAATTTGAGGACTACCGCTGGTATGCATAACGATAATTGTGGCTCGGCATGACCTGGGTTGCCTCAAACAGCCTGATTCCCCGCGATGGGAACTGGAATTGCTATTCTGGGATATTAAGAGTATTCATAGGGTGGGCAGAAACCTTCTGCTCTCCAAAGGGCTTCACAGTGATCGTTTCTGGGTTTAACCACAAGACCAATTATTTATTTGTGAAATGCTTACAAGGAGGAAGCCACAAAAAGGCTTTGAAGACTGAAGTAAGTGATGCACTGTAATATACTTAGTAAATGGTCATTGAAAAGCATCGCGGTTTGCAGTGGTGTTGTAGTCATGTTGGTCCCAGGATATGAGAGACACAAGGTGGGTGAGGTAACATCTTTTATTGGATCAACTTCTGTGGCTGAAACAGAGAAGCTTTCGAACTCCACAAGCCTGAAGAAAAGCTCTGTGGAGCTCGAAAGCACATCTCTCTCACCTTCAGAAGTTGGTCCAATAAAAATACTACCACACCCACCTAATCTCTCTCATTTAAAACCATAACTTTATGAATAGAAGAACTAGGAGGAACATACATTCTGTGGCTGGGATCATAGTCAAGCTTACTGAATTATACATTGCAAGTGTGATTCATTGTGAATTTAGCTTTTTTTTTCTAATCATGAACCAATCCCGATGCCTGGGAATGTGTTTGTTATTTGGAAGCATTGTTCAAATAACCTGGCCAAGAGATTTTCAACCTATCGGTTGTCTGTGAATTGTTCACTTTGACTATTTGCAGTTTGTGACTGGTCGCCATGGTTGCGTGTTATAGTTTCTGCTTCCTGACTGAATAGATTACATCTTGAAACCAGGAAAATGACCCAAACAATAAGTATCCAATATGTGCATGCAGTTCATAGACTGGTCAGCCTAATTGTTCAGTCTTCTCGACGATTAATTAAATTAATTTACCAGTTGGGGTCGGGAGGGCTGTGTCCTAGAAAGTAGTGACTCAGAGGACTTAGAGGTCATGGTGGAGACGAGCTGAATATGAACTCCCAGTGCACTTCAGTGGCTATAAAAGGGCTAACACAATCTTTGGATGTACAAAGAGAGGAATATTGATTAGGGAGGTGTTATTGCCTCTATCTGCAGCATTAGCAAGACCATTGCTGGATACTGTGTCCAGTTCTGATATCCATACTTCAAAAAGGATGTTGAAAAATTGGAAGGGGTCAGAAAAGAGCTACAAGAACCATCAGGGATTTGGAAAACCTGCCTTATGGGTTATAGACATAGATATCAAAGAAGATGTTAAAAACTTGCAGCTTAGTTTATTTCCTGTTTGAATTTGTCTACCTTCCTATTCCAGCCTTGGATCTTGGTATGCCTTTATCTGCTAGATTACAAAGTTCTTCTCTCCATGTAGGTACTTCTAGACTGCGATGAACTCACCTCTTAACCTGCTCTTGGACAAGGAGGGGATGGGATTTTCAGCAATGCCACCATTAGTTAGGAGCACAAGTCACTGCAAATCACAACCTGAGCTCCTTTAGTCTCTTGCAGTAAGGCACATTTTCCAGCCAGTTAATCTCTCTCATAGCACTTCTCTGAACTCTTCCCAGTTATTAACATTCCTTTTAAATGGACATGGTATTTGAGGGCTGGTCTCAATGGCCCTTTATGCAGAGGCAATATCACATCCCCTACTCCAACTCGATAGTCCCCTGCTTATAAGACCATTATGTCTGAAGTCATGACGACAAGCTTTGTTATTTATTTCAGAGTAGCAGCCGTGTTAGTCTGTATCTGCAAAAAGAACAGGAGCACTTGTGGCACCTTAGAGACTAACACATTTATTTGAGCATAAGCTTTTGTGGGCTACAGCCCACTTCTTCGGATGCTGTAGCCCACGAAAGCTTATGCTCAAATAAATGTGTTAGTCTCTAAGGTGCCACAAGTGCTCCTGGTCTTTTTGTTATTTATGAAATCCATCTTAATTCGTAATGAGTAACCCCTCTGTCTGTGAGTATTCAAGAAGTATTATAAGAACCTGAAGAGAATGGAATGTTACCAATACAAGCAGACAATTGTGGCAATAGCCACAAGCGAGTCGTACGAAGGGAATTTTTCATTTAAAGGACATCGTGTGGCTGCATACAAAAATAAAACATCCCAGAAAATTCACTAGCTCCATGAACCAGCTACATCTTTTAAGGATCTACAATAGATTATTCTGGCCAAAAAGATCACAAGAAAATGTAAGGGGGAGGCACAGGTCAAAAATATGATGTTAAGGTCTGACCTCATGAATGAAACAGGACATCAAATTTCATCCAGTGATTCCTGCATCCAGTCTAATAACTTCTCACTGAGCTAGAGCAGATCTTTTAGAGAGACATCTTGATTTAAAGATTTCAAGGGACGGAGACTCCACTATTTCCCTAGGTAAACTGTTCCAATGGTTAACTACCCATGTGGAAAATGAGGAATTATAAAGAAAACTATAATATAACATCTCAAAGGGGAAATTCTGCCCAAAGGCCCCCGAATGGGATTCTTGAGATGTTCTGCCCAAGACCAGATCTCACCAAGGAAAGAGGCTCCCACTATAACTGCATTCTTGCTGCTGGCCAGTTTCACTACCCGGTTGGCATCTTCAGGGGTTCGGATGTTGAAAACATTCTCGACTTCTTTGCCTTTACAGCTAAGGGCTTTGGGCCTGAAAAACACACATTCAGGAAAAGGTTTTGTCAGGTTTCAATTGGGGTTTTCTTATCTGCATCCTTTCTGTTACTAAACATGTCTCTGCAAGCGCAGCACAGAGCGACTCAAGGAGCCAACGCACTGTCTAATAGAACTGCAAGTGATCTTCCAGCCTGCTCTCTGACATCGGCCACTACCAGCTCTTGCAATCTCCAAAATAAAATGTAAAATCTCCGTAATAGAGGTGGTCACAGAGAAAGTTTTCTGATCCCCAGCAGTTACTGATTGGCTGGTGATGTCAAGCAGGAGGGGTTCTCTCTCTCATAAATGTTTGTCCCATTTAATGTAACATATTCATTTGTATTCATGATTAAGCTTGACCTGCCCTTGCTATCAGAGCGAGATGGCAGCAGGTTACTTCTGAAGATGGGTGTTTTCATTATGCTCTCCAGACTGCCTGGGGCTCAGTAACTCAGGCCCAAACCAGTTCCCTCCATCTGTGCCAGTGACAAGGGGCATGGTGCTGGGGTGCAGAGATTGTAGCCACACTGCAGCAGAACAACAAATTGTACAGCGGCAATGCTGAATCTGGTGGCATCCTGAAAAAAATGTCAACTACTGCAGCTGCCCCAGGGATCCTGAATGAAATGAATGAAACAGTTCACATCTTTTAGAACTATTGTTTCAGGCTTTCTGCAGACTCAGGCACAGGACCCTGCCTCAGTGACAGCTGGTCCAGTTTTCAGAATTATCTCCAGTCAGGGCCGGCTCCAGGGTTTTGGCCGCCCCAAGCAGCCAAAAAAAAAAAAAAAAGCCACGATCGTGATCTACTGCGGCAATTGGGCGGGAGGTCCTTTGCTCCCAGCGGGAGCGAGGGACCGTCTGCTGAATTGCCGCCGAATACCTGGACGTGCCGCCCCTCTCCGGAGCGGTCGCCCCAAGCACCTGCTTGCCAGGCTGGTGCCTGGAGCCGGCCCTGTCTCCAGTACCAAAAGAGCTGGAATCATAATTACCAACTAGAGAAACGTGAGATTCTGGGACCCAATGCTGCAGCAATGCCTGTGTCATTACTTATACACAGCAGAACAGAAATTGAGAAAGAGACATCCCAAAACAGCCCCCAGACTGGTGACTTGGGCATTGCCCTGGGAAGTAGGATGCCCAAGTTCAAGTCCCTGTTCCACATCAAGTGTTTGAGAAGAGATCTCCTGCCGTATGCTCATGTGAGTGCTCTAACCACTGGGCTATGGGCTCTATCTCTGGTTTTTCCATGAGAAAGTCTGTTCTTGCTCAGGCACTTAGCACCAGGAAAAGGGTCACAGCTGCGAGTCCCCACAGGAGACAGACACTTTCCTCCAGCCCAAAGTTAGGTTAAGCCCCACCCCCTTCCTCTGCATTTCTAATTGGCTAGCTCAGGAGGCTCCCCATTCCACTTGCTGGGGTCTGCCAATCCCATTCTTAGGCCCCTAACTCTCCCCCTGCATTGCATAGGGAGTGTGGGCACCGTGCTACAGCAGGGCCAGAGGGCAGCAGAGGTGTGATAGAGGGGAGGTATGTAAGCCCCAGGATGAGCAGAGCCTTATTCCCTGTGGACTAAGGAGAGGTTGCTACAGGTTAACCAGAGCACCTGGAGCCACAGTAGCGTTGGCCATTTGCCACAGCACCTAACTCAGGGCTGAGGAGTCTGCTGGGTGGCCGGCAACTAAAAATTAGGCATTGCAATGCTCAGCTTTGTGACGCTCAAGTCTATATGTGGATCTAGCCCTAGGGGATCTTAGGCAGATACGGACTTCAATTACATCTGAAAATGGGATTCAGGCTCTTAAGTAACTTTGGTGCTTTTGAAAATTTTACCCAGGCGCTTACGTATAAGGGTTTTAAAAGTATTTTCAAAGAATATAGTAACAGATGAACATTTAGGACTAGATTCCCAAAGAAACTTGGGCATGACAATGCTGAGTATCACCCGCCTAATTTTTAGATGCCTGGAAAAAAATCACTGGGAGTCACAAAGCCTGGGTTAGGTGTTATGACCCAATTGCCCCAGGGTACATAGTTCCTAGTCTGTATGCCAAGACATGCCCAGATGGGCATGCTTCCCCTACCGTCACCATCTTCATGAAGTTTCACCAAAGGCAGGGCATCTGAGGTCTCTGCCGAATGCTAAGAACTTTCTGGTGGTCATGGTTATTGCAGGATGTATGTATGGAAAAGATTTTAAGAGTTATGTGGGGCCCAGTGAGCTGGGGGGATGGTGTCACAGAGGTGGGGAAAGGGAAATCTGCGCATGTCTGTGAGTTTCAGGGGTACAATCTTGACCACATATCTTGGTGTGGATTGTCCCACTGTGCTACTATACATACCTAATGCTATCATAGGCAGGAAGCTACATTAATGCAGGGTTAATGTTGTACATTTAAACACTCACAAACCAGGAAATGTGAATGTTAAGGGCATACATGCGAAAGGTAAATCTACTAGTATGGCTTACAGTACAGGGCTCAGGGTTCTGTATCATGACCTTCAGGCCCATAACATCTATTGGCAAGCCTCCATATCTTAGTCACTTCCCGTATATATTCCTGCTCTCGATGCACATTCAGATCTAGAGCTGTTCAGAAAATGGTATTTCTGTCCCAGAGAAATTCTGGTATTTCATCCTGAAACAGGGTCCTCCTATTTCCAGGTCAGAATTAGGGTCTAATTCTGCAAAACACACTCATAGGAGCCATAGGTGCCGACTCTGTGGGTGCTCCGGGGCTGGAGCAACCATTGAGAAAAATTGGTGGGTGCTCTGCACCCACCGGCAGCCAAGCTCCCCTCCTTGCCCCCCCCACCCCACCCCAGCTCACCTCCACCTCCTCCCCTGAGCACACGGTGTCCCTGCTTCTCCTCCCAGCACAAGCTCTGGGAGGAAGGGGGGTGGAGCGTAGGGTTACCATATTTCCACAATCAAAAAAGAGGACACTGGGGGGGAGGGGAAGCCCCACCCTAGCCCTGCCCCTGCCCAGCCTCCACCCACTCCCTCCCACTTCCCACCCCCTGACTGCCCTCCTCAAAACCCCAACCCCCCTGCTTCTTGTCCCCTGACTGCCCCCTGCTGAGAACCCCCCACCCTAACTGCCCCCCCAGGACCCTACCTGTCTCCTGACTACCCCGACCCTTATCCACTCGCATGGGTGGCAGGGTTGTAGAAATTTTGGTGCCCAGAACCCCCCCCCGCCTAAGGCTCTAGGAGGGGGGTTGGGTGAGGGGAGGAGGTCTGGGGTGCAGGTCCTGGGCTGGGGATTAGGGTGCAGGAGGGGTGCTGGGTGCAGGCTCTGGGATAGAGTTTGGGGGTGGGAGGCGGTGCAAAGGGAGGGGGTGCAGGCTTTGGGAGGGAGTTTGAGGGCAGGAGGGGGTGTGTGGGAAGGGGAGGGGGTTTGAGATGGAATTTGGGGATAGGAGGGGATGCAGGGGTGAGGGCTGTGGGTCTGAGGATGGGGGTTCATGATGCAGGAGGGGGCTCAAGGCTGGGGCAGAGGATTAGGGTGCGGGGGGATGAGGGCTGGGGCTGAGGGGTTTGGGGCATTGGAGAGGCTCAGGGCTAGGGTGGAAGGGCAGCCTGTCTTCCCATTAGTGGATGGGGGATGCTAGGACCCGGGGGCAGCAGACAGCAGTTGCTGCTGGCTCTGGCAGTACAAGCAGGCAAGGGAAAGCCAGGGAAGGGGAGGCACGGGGTGGCGCAGGGGGGGCAGGTGGAGGCCGGGGACCCAGCCAACACTCCCCCGCTCCTTGACTGCCCCCCCGACTCCCCTTACCATTCTGGCTCCACGTGTTTGCAAAACACGCTGCCAGGTGGGTCGGTTTGTGTGTTACACAGGGCTACAGACAGAGGGAGGGGGGAGCAAGGGAGGGCTCTGGCTGCTGGAGGCCAATGGGAGCGGGTCAATCGGCCCAGCCGCCCAATCAGCAGCCGCACTCTGCATGGAAGGGAGGCGAGGGAGAAAAAAAGCCCGGACATTTTAACCTTTGTTACCATTCCCCCCGGAACGTTTTTAAGAGAGGGGGGGGGGCGGGGGTGGGGGGGGGTTGAGCCCCCACCGGCGCCAAGAGAAGTTGGTGCCTATGATAGGAGCAATCTTTTACTCATGAAAGCAACACAATAGTTAAGACTGAAACTGTGAAATGGAATGCTAAACTGTATTATACTGTTTAGCCACTAGGTGGCTCCCTGTGTTACATACCTTAAGCTCACAACAGCCATTCCTTCCTGGCAGTGCATTAAAGGATTTTATAGTGAACACATCTTGTGGTTTTTTTTGGGAAGGAAGGTTTGTAGACAGTCCATATCTGGGACAGAAGCCTGACTTGCTAGTAGCAGTCAGGCTTGTACTGAGTACAAGATGTACATGACATAGTGTCAGAAGTAAGCAAGTGCCAGAGGAGAGCGGAAACAGAGGGCACAAATAAAGGTCGTCAGATCTCATACCACTCTTCAGTGCTCCAGAGAACGTTAGCTTTGATGGAGCTGCATCATGGACAGACTGGAAGCAACATTTTGCAAGATTTCACCTTGCTACAAAATTCCACCAGGACCCTGGAGATATCCAGGTATCGTCTTTAATTTATGCTTCGGGGAAACCATTAGAGCATATCTTTAAATCCTTTGACTTTACTGAAGAGTCACAAAGATGACTATGAAAAAGAGTTTGGGCCATGTTTGATGCATACTTTATACCTCAGAGAAATATGGTTTATGAAAGAGCATGTTTTCACAAGAGAATTCAGGAACAGAGAAAATTTGAATCTTTTATAATGCATTGGCTGATAAGTGATTTTGGGAACACAAACCATAAAAGTATCAGAAACAGGCTGGTTATTGGGTTAACTGACAAGAACCTCTCAGCAACCACAATAAAAGACAGACTTAAAACTACCCATAGCTATGTAGATAGTAAAGCACTCTGAACTAGTCAAACAGCAGAACAAAAGACAGGAGCAACCTGAAAAACCTGAAACTTGGAGGCTGTAAACATGGACAACATGAATGCTAAAAGTCATTACCATAAAAGCCTTGCAGCTATAAGGGGAGTACTAGATTAACTACAAGGCATTTCAGACCTAATGCACAAGATGTGGAAAATTTCCCAGCTCAATATGTATAGCCAGCTAAAGATGCAATAGAGAATAAATGCAAAAAATATGAACATTTTGCAGCTGTTTGCCGTACCAAAGCAGTCAGGGAGTGGATTCATATTACAGACAATCATGAGCCATTGTTTCTGGGATCTATCATGTGTGATGGCAGAGCCTGAAAAGTGAAACTGAATATTCATGCAATGACTATTTACTTTAAAACTGACTCAGGAGCAGACACAACTGTCATCTCAGAAGGGACCTGCAGTCACTTTCAACCTTTCACAAAGCTGAAGTCACCTGACATGGCCTTGAGTAGCCCCAGAGATGTTCTGAACTGCATGGGCCAGCTCACCACAGAAACAGCTTACAAAGACAAAAGCTATGCATTCAGAGTGCATGTGATCAAATGATCAAAGACCAAAAGTCTTCTCAACCGCAGTGTGGCAGCCTTAGTAAGAAAGGCAAAAGAACTTGACAGAGAATTTCATGATACTGGACTTTTGAAATGAGATCCAGCACAAATAAACTTGAGAAAATGCTGAACCATGTAGTGTACACACACTTTGCAGGATTCCTATCCTGTTGCTTCATAAAGGGGAAAATGAGTTAGAGAGACTGGAACAAATTGGCATTATCAAGAAAATCTGAGCCAACAGCATGGCGTGCCCCAGTGATATTGGTTATAAAGAATAATGGAAACATATGAATCTGTGTGGCCCCTAAAGACGTAATGAAGCAGTTGTGAAAGAAAAATATATACTCCCAATACTGGATGACTTCCTCCCCAAAGCAAAAGGAACTAGTCTTCTCCAAGCTGGATGCCTCAAGCAGATTCTGGCAAACTTCCTTTAGCCAAAGAGTTGTAAATTGACTCAACTTATCACACCCTTTGGGAGATTTTGCTTTTGAAGACTACCCTTTGGGATTTCCAGTGCATCTGAAATTTTTCAAAGACAAATGGCAGAACTGTTAATGAACAAATGGAGTTGTAGTTTTCATGGATTATATTTTGATATATGGGACTTTGAAGGAAGACCACAACAAAATCTTCAGTGATGTTCAAGCATAATCAGTCCGTCCAGACTGAAGCTAAACAAAGAAAAGTGTGTTTTCCGCCTACCCCAAATCGAGTTTTTTGGGACAAATATTAAACAGCAACGGAATCAGTCCAAGCCCTTACAAAGTAAAAGCAATTTGAGAATTGAACACACCAACAAATGTAGCAGAACTAAGTCCCGTACTGGGGATGGTAAATATCTTGTTCGATACCTACAAGATTTCTACAATGATAAAACTACTGAATGAACTGTTAAAGTCCAACACATCATGGCTATGGGGGACAAATCAAGAAATAGCCTTCAAAGGGTAAAAGAAGTGATCTTAACAGCTCTAGTTCTCAAGTAGTATGATGTGAACAAACCCACAATGGTCAGTATAGATGCAAGCAGCTATGGCCTAGGTGGCGCATTGTTTCAACAACATGGCTCCAAGTGGGAGCCAGTTGCATTTTGCCCTCGCACATTCACAAACCAGGCAGAGACAGGCATTTGGCTACCTGCGTTGCATGCTCTGAAACTGCTTATTGGTTTGGGTGAGTTCACCCAAAACAGACTGATGGGGGAGGAGCAGGGGGAGGACTTCTCTCTCATAACTTTTAGCCCCATGGTTAGGGCACTGAGAGCAGGGAGCCACCTAAGCTAGCCAATGGGAGATGTATTTGAACCCCTGCCCCCTCTGCTCATGATTTACCCACTGATACTTTGGTTACACACATTTATTCATAATTCATAAATAGTTTCTGTGAACAATATTTTAACCTGTGCATTGGTCATCAATTAGGACTTTGGTAGTCACTATGCACAGTTAACAACTCCTGCTGCCTAACATGATATTGGTTTTGCTTCCTGGTTGCTCCAAAACACAGTTTTCAGGTTTGGCGGCACCAACCTTTCCAGCCTGACTGGCTAGTCATATTCAGACCAGGATTCATAGATCCACACAATCCCACTTTCTTTTTTCGCAAACATTCTTGCAAACAAAAATTCCCCATTCAAATGGTTACGTCAGTTCCCATGTTCGGTTGCTTGACCTAGATTCACAAAGGTATTTTGAGGTACCTAGAAAATCAAAGTCTGAGTTAGGCTCCCAGGCTATCTTTGAATGGGGAGAGACAGGTGCCTTAGACTGCGGTTCACAAAAGCCAACATGCTAGGCAGGGCGTTGCCTAAGTTAGCCAATGGGAGATGCCAACCAGAGAGGTGTCCTAAGCCCCGCCCCTTTCCTGGAGATAGATGTCGGAGTCGGAGCGGCTGGGAAGCTAGTGATTCTCAGCTGTAAACCCTCTTTCGAGTTAGCTGCCTCAGGCAAATTTTGGGAAGAGGGAGACGCCAGAGAGAGACAGACAGACAGACTCACTCTCCTGATAGCTAGTACATCACCCAGGATCCAGTCTCCGTGCACCAGTGTTTCTTTAATGGTTTATCCACAGTGGCACAGCTTCAACAGGAGAGAGTTTGGGAGCCCCACAAGAGAATAGCCCTTAGGACAATGGTTGGAGCACACACCTGAGAGGTGGCAGATCCCTGTTCAAATTCCTTCTCATCAGGCTGGGGGGAGACTTGAGCTGGGGGGTCTCACATCCCAGGTGAATGCCCTAATCACTGGGCTAAGAGTTGGGGAGATCCTCCTTTCCTGCCCCTCTCACTGGCTGTTGTGCTCTGAGCACACCTACCTGACCGGGCCTGCACACAGATAAGGGGGCTAAATGCTTATCTGCCCCCAGTTAACGAATTGCTCTTGGGCTCAGGTGGGAGATAGGTCTCAAAACACCTAGAGGGAGGCAGCTTGTGCCTGCCCAGAGGCAGAAATATGGATCAAGATAATTTTTTTTTTTTACTGGAAAAAATGTAGGTGCCTCGTGAGTTGAGGCACCTACAAGGTTTAGTAGGAGTTTTGTGGGTCACAATGGAGATGAAAAGTGGGATATAGGCCCTACATTTGGAGGTTTGATGCCCAAGTACCTTTGTGAGTCTAGGCCTTTATCCCTAGGCACAAGCTCCTTATGTTCTCATAAGAGTAGAATTTGTCTTGGTGTGGATTACATTTGTTCGTAGCTTACGTGTTTCCAGTTGCTATCAGCAGTTTGTTATAGTCCATCTTAAATCCATCCTTGAACACAGCTATCTTGTTCTTGATGTCCACAGCCGCAACCTGCAATCAGTTCTAAATAACGTTACGGGGCAAAATCGGAGACGCTTATTGAGATACCAAAGAGTTTAGCTCCAAGTGGGCAAAGGACTGGTCTCATCTCAGAGCACGCTGGCAGCCTCGCCTGCTGCTCTGGGCTGAGTTTTCCATGGATCACATTGCATTAGCTCATGCAACCAATTCATTCATTTGGTTTTCATCGTGAATTAGTTTGTTGCTCAAAAAAATCAGGGCGCAATTAGTACTGGTGAAAGCAAAGGAGGCGGAGACTGGAGGAGTTCTGGACAAGAGTCTCCAGGCAGCTCAGACAGACTTGCCTGCAGCACTACTTGTTATTCCAGCCGTGGGCCCATTTTGAATGGGGCAGCTATAAAATGGGCACTTGTTTCAGCGCTACGTGTCGTTCAATGTTCAATTTTTATAGACATCGGCGGCTATGTCTGTGACAACCTATCATTCTCTATCCAACAGTTTGAGGAAATTACCACCCTTATTTAAGTGTACCAATTTTCTGTGGCTAAAGTAGGGTGACTAGATGTCCCGATTTGATAGGGACAGTCCTGATATTTGGGCCCTTTTCTTATATAGGCTCCTATTTACCCCCCCCCACGTCCTGATTTTTCACACTTGCTGTCTGGTCACCCTAGGCTAAAGGCATGTGCCTAGAGCTGTCTGTAGTATTGATCAGTTCACTGAGAAGGCACTCACAATAGGCTCTTTACCATTTTAGGGCCTTACCAAATTCATGGTCCATTTTGGTCAATTTCATGGTCACGCGGTATTTAAATTAGTCAATCTCACGTTTTCAGATATTTACATCTGAAATTTCATGGTGTTGTAATCGTGGGGGTCCTGATCCAAAAGGGAGACATGGGTGGGGGGTCACAAAGCTGTTGTAGGGGGGTTGCAGGATTGCCACCCTCACTTCTGCCAGGGACAGTAGCCAGAAGTGGGTCTGATCTCCCTGAGAGCAGACATTCAGGGGAGGAAGAAGTCCTGTCTCTGCCCAGCCCAGCCCATCTGGGACTAGTAGCCTCATTGGTTTTGGTTTGGATTGGTTCTCACGAGCCGGGGTCTTCACCCTAGGCCTCTCCCACAGCAGCCAAGCCATTAAATCCTGAACTATCCTGCAAGAATCATCATGATCATCTGTGTGCACGTGAAAGATACCAAGAGCAAAGAACCTTGACAATTCCAGTGTGACCACAGACAGGAACCTAGTGCAGTAGGGCAACTTCTGCTGTAACACTAGTCCTGCCTTAACCCCATCTCAGGACACACACACACACACACACACCCCAATGCAGCAGGAAATCTGTATTTGAGGCAGCAGATGGAAGTGGCACAGCAGCACCACTTCCTTGAACGCCCCTTCTAGATTCATAGACACCAGGGCCATGAAGGGTCCAGGGTGATCATTAGTCTGACCCCTGCAAAACAAAGGCCAGAGAACTGCCCCCAAATAATTCCTAGTGTGGATCTTTTAGCAAAACAGCCAGTCTTGATTTTAAAACAGTCAGTGATGGAGAATCCACCCTGACCCTTGGTCAGTTGTTCCTTAGCACGAACCGCATTGTCTTTGATCAAGTGGCAGCTAAGCCAGCACCTGTCCTGCAAGGTCATGCAACCAGGTTTTTGTGATAAAAGTAAAGTCAGGGCTGCATCCTTAATTACACTGTGGTTGGTGGTAACTTTAAAAGCTACTGACCTCACATTAAACAGCAGGAAGTGAAGAACAGGATCCCAACATGCTGAGAATTAATACAAGGAAAAAGCAATGGGTCCAGTGTCAGAGATGAGTCATCTGGGGTAGTGATTATCTGTCTTTTATACTTGTGTATACAACACCTAGAACAATGCAACCCCGATCCGGGGCTGGGGCCTCGGCATGCTGCCGTAATACACATAAATAGAATAATAAAGTTCCTGGCCCAGGTTTATGCCCAACATACAGTTTGGTTTCCCTGTTTTGTCTCTTCTACCCAGTGCCGTGGGGTACGAGCTGTCCAAGCACCTCGTGGGCCTATCAGCACCCCGGCACTCAGCAGCGCTGCGTCACTCGCTGACCATACTACGGTGGCCAGCAAAGGGGCCGAGAAAGGAAACGTGAACAGGTAGGAAGACAGAGTCTGTAAAAATAACTTAACAAAAAGCAAGCAAGGCAAGGATTAGAAAATCTAGATGTACGAGAGAGTCAGGATAAGTTGCCTCCAAGTGTATTAAGACAATAGTTAATGGCTTTATTGTATCGCTGACACTGACTCTGGAAAAACCACAAGCAATTTAGGAGAACCTGAGAAACTGGCTGATAAAAGAAGGCAGTTGGGTCCCTATAGGTCTGACTGGTATCCTTGGTAAAATAATACAACCAGCCTTGAGTGGAAGAGTCTAAGTCAGGGTCCAATTCCTCGAGGTGCTGGGTAATTCCTAGTGCAATGCATGGAGTGGCAGTGCTCAGCACCTAACTTCTGTAGGGTGACAGCCACGAGCAACAGACAATCTAGTTTGGAGAGAACGTGTCCTGCCAGCACGTTGGATTGCTTTTTGGAGACAGTTCTAGACTCATGGGCAGATCTTGCCCCAGTGGACTCCGGGCAGTATATTGCTCTGCGGCTCGGCCCGAGTCTGGCTGTGGAGTACTATCTGCATCCTGAGCGGAGAACAAGGACTCTGCCGAAGGGGCCCTGTGCAGTGGCTTCAAAGCTGTGTAATCCCCCCGCCTATTCGGCAGCCTCCCACCCCTGGGCCCATGAGAAGCATGTTGCACAAAGCCTCCCCAAGCCTGGGAAGTCCAGAGCAGGTCTTGGCAGCTGTGTGGGAATCCTTAAAGGACCACAGACAGCTCCAGAATAGAACTGCCAGCCGGGATAAAGTTCTCCTTCTCCCGGTAACGGTGAGCTGGGGGAGGTAAAGACCACATCAGTGCCCCTCCATCCACAGGGATCACACCCTGGACTCCTCTCCTTTTATGGCAGCTCCATGGGCCAAGGCTGCATTCCATGGAGGAGAAGGGGGACATATATGTGAGGGCTAATAGCAGCATAGGCGTTGACTCCGTAGGTGCTCCAGGAATGGAGCACCCACAGAAAAAAAAATCATGGGTGCTCAGCACCCGCCAGCCACCCACCCATCAGCTGTTTGGCAAGATGGGGGACTCTATCCTGGGAGGCAGTGACTCTGAAAGAGACTTGGGGGTCATGGTGGATAACCAACTGAACATGAGCTCCCAATGCGATGTTGTGGCCAAAAGAGCTAATGCGATCTGAGATGCATGAACCGGGGACTCACAAGTAGGAGAAGAGATATTTGGCACTGGTGAGACCACTGCTGGAACACTCTGTCCAGTATTGGTGGCCACAATTCAAGAAGGCGGTTGATAAATTGGAGAGGGGGTCAGAGAAGAGCCACAAGAATGATTAAAGGGTTAGAAATCCTGCCTTATAGTGACATATTCAAAGAGTTCATTCTATTCAGCGTAACAAAGAGGGAGTTAAGGGGTGATTTGGTTACAGTCTATCAGTATCTACATGGGGAACAAATATTTAACAAGGGGGTCTTCACTCTAGCAGAGAAAAGCATAACACAATCCAATAGCTGGAAGCTGAAGCTAGACAAATTCAGACTGGAAATAAGGGGTAAATTTTTAACGATGAGAGTAATTAACCACTGGAACCATTCACCAAGGGTCATGGTGACTTTTCCATCACTGATAATTTTTAAATCAAGGTTGGATTGTTTTTCCTGAGTGATCTGCTCTAGGAGTTATTTTGGGGCAGTTCTCTGGCTTGTGTTATGTAGATTGGTCCCTTCTGGCCTAGGGATCTATGAACGTGTTGTAGCTCAGGGGTCAGTTTGGTATTTTTGCCATGGTTTTAGCTGGGACCATTCACGTATAAACATTTTATTTCTAGGCTCCTGCCTCCACTAGTGAGAAACAAGAGCTGGCTCGGCTGCCAGACTGGTGTAATAAAATAGCAAGTACATGCCTTTCAGGCTGCCACAGGTTGTTTTCTTTCAAAGGCTCTTGAGATCTGTTCTCCTGGCTTCTACCTGAGATTTCAAACTTGGCTGCTGCAGAAACTTGCAGTTCTACAGCTAGGTATCTCCCATGTTCCCTATCTATTTTATTGCTGAGTTTTCTATCTCAATACACTCCCCATTCATTTGTTTAATCAAGATGTGTATCACCTGTCATCTCGTTAAAACCCGTTAATTCAATTAATCAGATACGTTTTACTTAAAGGAAGTGGCAACTCTTTGCTGCGTCTAGAAAGACTTTTCCACTAATCCCCTACCCTCTCCGTTTGGACAGTAGCTGCATTCGCTTTTTCCACAAAGTGCTTTTACTTCTTTAGTTTTAAGGGATTTTCCCCGCCCCCAAGTATTGGGTCTTCCAAGTCTTGCTGTCAGTTGTCTTAATTTCTCTCCATCTGTGCAGACCTTGCATCATTTTAGTTGCCCTTCCTTAAATCCCTAAAGGTCACCTGAGGTAGTGAAGAGAGCCCGGTGTGGTCAGGAGAGAGATGCTTTTGAACAATCGCTGCTAAATTAAAGCGAGTTAGGCCAGCTGTCAGAGTCCACAATGCACAGGGAGAGTTCGGTGCTAAGAATGGGAGCTACAAAAGCCAGCATGCTGAGCAGACAGCTGCATAAACCAGCCAATAGGAAATACCAAGAAGAGGGGTGGGGCCTAAGCCCCACCTCTCAACAGGAGTTAGGCATTTAAATGTGGGCCAGAGGAACTGGGGTTCCACTGAGCATGTTCAGTGTGAGAACAGCCGCAGTGAGCGTCCATCTTGTAGCTATTTGCTAGCCAAGCTAATGGCAGCTTTGAATAGCGACATCCCGCTGGGATCTTGTTATGAAGTGAGGGCTTTGATGCAGCTTTTGGTAATATTTCTGTAGAGGCAATTTGACAGTGCCAGCTAGCAAAGCTAGCGTTTGCTTTTTCTTAGGGTTACCATATCTCATAAATAAAAAAAGAGGACCCTCCACTGGCCCTGGCCCTGCCCATTTCCCCCCCCCTAGCCCCGC
>NC_048312.1:26529907-26589712 GCF_013100865.1 Trachemys scripta elegans | reverse complement strand
GTTCACACCTCAACTGCTAGCAGAGCACCTCACCCTCCCTGATTGAACTAACCTCGTTATCTCCACACTGATATATACCTGCCTCTGGAGATTTCCATTACTTGCATCTGAAGAAGTGAGGTTCTTACCCACGAAAGCTTATGCTCCCAGTACTTCTGTTAGTCTCAAAGGTGCCACAGGACCCTCTGTTGCTTTTTACAGATTCAGACTAACACGGCTACCCCTCTGATACTTGGCCTTAGATGATGTTATACGAGGCAAGAGGAGGGTTCACGGGTTTGCCTCCGAAAACACACACTAAAAGGGTGACAAGCTCCAGAAGTCCCTGGAATTAAGTTTATCGACAGTGCCTCAGTGCAATAAAAGGACGAGCTGGCAAAGTTTCTAGTAACCTGGGACACCCACTGTCCAGTGAGAGAAACACCCTGAGAGGGGAGCCCAGTAGCTGTTCGGTAAGAATATGAAACATTCTGGATGATACAAACCTTACTTAGCTTGGGTCGGTCATAGGGTAAGTGTCTGTCCATTGTGCACATGACGATCCTGTCGGAGAAACCTTCCTGTCTTAAGGTCTCTGCACAAACTAATCCAGCAGCACCTAAGAGACAGAAGGCCAGTAATTGCTACATACGTATTTTATTTAACAAGTGAAAAGTGTAGCATCCATCCAGTAGGGGCTCCATAATCTCTCCCACCCTTTTTTTGTGAATCTAGCCCTTCATTTCTTTTGCTTTTATGAATAAATAAATAAAAAGGAAGCCTAGCGCTATTCCGGTAATGGGAGTGGATTCCGAAGTGCTCCATTGGGTAGCAGGTTCTACTCTGTCCCCAGAGCTTCGGCCTCCCTTGTTAGGGTGTGAACCCCCTGCCTTCTGGCTGGAACTGGAGCATTCGGAGGGGTGTAAAACGAGCTGGCTGAAACCTGGAAAAGCCATTAATCAAACACGTTCTTTGATTAAATCGTCATTATCTGATGAGTAACTTGGGTCCGGATTCTGATGTCCATTCCCATGGGTAGCTGTGCCTTGCTCCAGGACCAGTCCCCTTGAAACCAAGAGGCAGGAGCGTCAGAATTTGGCTTGTATCCAGCAAAGCGCACTGGCACAAAGGGAGTGGGAAATGCAACGGGAGAAGAGCAGGCATAGCTGGCTCCTAATCAGCTCTTCTCACAGCACGGAGCAAGAGGACAAGGAGTGGTGGAGCATGTTGTGCTTTGGCTTTCCCCCACGGCATATGGCACCTGAGGGACTACAGACATCTGGCATAAGCAAGAACAGCCCCAGGCTGTAATCTGCACCGGGGCCAGGGGCCAAGCGGCGAATCAACAGCTCACTCCCTGATAGCCCTGCTCTACTTCGCGAAGCATGATCTGAGTAAACCGTGAAATCCGGCCTAGGATTTGACTAACTACAGAGATAATCAAATACCACAAAAGGTCCTTGTTCTATTAGTCGTGCCATGACAACATGTGCTGAACAATGTCTTGGCCAAACAGTACTGAACCAGCTCTAGGTGTATACTTGCACCTTTGAAAAATGAGTAGAAATTTCTCAGACTTGGGGCTCTTCTGCGACTGAGCCTGCAATAATGGTGTCTTTGCAAGCAATGACTAGTCCATGCTAACCATCATTGGAAAGGCAGCGTCCACCATGTCTCCCTGTCCTCTGTAGGAAAGCAACAGCAGGGAAGTTTGTTGCTGCCTACAGACTGGTGGAGTCTTCTATTCTGTAAAGTTTTGTTCCATCCACGAAAAACGTTTTAAGAAAAGCACAAACACAAATGCAACTGGCCCCTCCTACTCCCACCCCTCCTCCAATTTGTCTCTGGTAAGTTTGGAACTAAAGCATGTCTACACTAGGGAAATTCTGTAAAATGATCTCATTGTTGCTATCATCATTTCAGCTTGGCTGGTGCTAATTATACTGAGAGCACTAGTGTCAAGGGGCTGTTTTAAGCACTGAACTGGTTAAACATACTCTGAGCTGCGTATAAGACCCAGTGCTTAAAGTAAATACTGCAGCCAGTAACCCATCTGCGCTAGAGCCCTAGATTCCAAGGACAGACAGTAGCACTGTGGTCATCTAGTTGGACCTCCCTGAATTAATTCCTGTTTGAACTAGAGCAGATCTTTTGGAAAAACTAGGTTGTGGAAACCAATGCAGTTGAACTGGTGACAGAGCAATGGTGGAAGTTTTGCAAAATTTTCTTACTGTAGACAAAGCTGTAATTCCAAACTTAATACACACCAGCTGGGAGAGAGACTGGGGAGGACAGGCCAGCAGGGCCAGAAGGAGCATGGTGGGGGGGAGTGTCTAAGGCCTTGTCTACACTTACCAAGGCATGGCGATTGATGCATTGACGGTCGATTTAGCAGGTCTAAATCAACTGCTGATCGCTCTCCCACCGACTCCTGTACTCCACCTAAATGAGAAGTGCAAGGGGAGTCGACAGGAGAGCGTCTCCCATTGATGTCGCGTAGTGTGGACCCTGCAGTAAATAGATCTAAGTATGTCGACTTCAGCTACGTTATTCATGTTTCTGAAGTTGCGTAACTTAGATCGAACTCCTCCCATAGTGTAGACAAGGCCTAAGGAACTGGTAGTTCGGATGGTGATTAGACAGAGAGCTGCCTGGGAGTCTGGTGATAGTTTAGGAGGAAATGACTGTATTCACAGAGTGGGATAATTAAAACATATCAGGTGCAGGAGTTAGGGGTTACTTATACACAGGACCTCCCCATGTCCCTCTATTGCTCTGGATCTAGGGTGGGTATGGTCTCAATACAGACCAGGAACATAACTTACTGGGCTAACTGTGCAGTGAAGAAATACCCTGAGAAACTTGCAGTGGGAGCAGTAGTTATTTACCCAGTGTGGGAGGTTGGGGAAGGGCTTCCACAACGTTTGGGAGCAAATATCTATAAATTAGATGCATGGGGACATTGTACATAGAGTCGTAGATTTTCATCTAGTCTGACTTGCTGCATAGCCCAGGCCAATGGTTAGCGTAGTGGCATACTCAGATCTTGATCTTAGTTAATAGTTCTGTATTGCTAGATCTGGTGTGTGGGTCTATACACATTAGGAGAATGGACAGTTATGAACCCAGACTGGGAGTGGGATGGATGTATCTACCGACTGGCCAGGAAGATGAAGGGTGTACATCAGTTAACATATACTATTTACTGTTCTCTTTATATCCTCCACTGTAATGACAGAGGTCTGCTGCTGTCAGCAGGCACATCTCGATACCTGCTCCGATGATCAGCACGTTGGTGCTACTGATATTGTAGTTGCTGAGGGAGATACATTTTGCCATAACCTTTGTCCTTCTTTGCGTCAGAAGAGCCTGCGTAGCAATTAAGGAGATGATCGTCATTAACGGTTCAAAGCTTTAACTTTGCCAGGTACAAATGGAACAGCTATGAGTTATTTTGTAAAGCGGTTTGGATGAAAGCTTCACTCTGATTGCCTGAAGAGGATTCCAAACCCACACCCAACAAAAGCACTATGGGACTATCAAACCTGTCCACCAGACATGTCACTGTGCCGCTTCCAGAAGGCAGTTGAAGAATAAATCCACCACCAGCCACAAATTCATCCAGGTCAGAAAGTTTGGGTACCAAACAAAGCTGTGGCAGTGCTGGTTAAATGTTCTTTAGCCTTACAACTATACATCAGCAAGTCCTAGCAAAGCAAAGTTCAGTGTAACTTCTACCACCCCGTGTACGGAGCCCCACATTGCCAAATGGAGAGCTCAGCACAGGATGGCAGAGATGGGAAGGTGTGATCCCTTTTCATCAAACCCCAACATTCACATGTGTAACCTGGGTAGATGGGACACTGCCTAGCAAATCAACTGTCCACATGCTGGCAGCCACAACTGATATTAGTGACCACTTTGGGCCAAATCTTTGAGTCACTGGAGCTCCTTAGATGTATATGGGTGGATATCCGAACGTGGCTCCGAATAGATAGACTGTGCATAGAATCATAAGACTGGAAGGGACCTCAAGAGGTCTTCTAGTCCAGTCCCCCGCACTCAAGGCAGGACTAAGCATTATCTAGGCCATCCCTGACAGATGTTCATCTAACCTGCTCTTAAAAATCTCCAATTATAGAGATTCCTCAACCTCCCTAGGCAATTTATTCCAGCGCTTAACCACCCTGATGGGAAGTTTTTCCTAATGTCCAACCTAAACCGCCCTTGCTACAATTTAAGCCCATTGCTTCTTGTCCTATCTTCAGAAGTTAAAGAGAACAATTTTTCTCCTTCTTCCTTGTAACAACCTTTCATGTACTTGAAAACTGTTATCGTGTCCCCTCTCAGTCTTCTCTTCCCCAGACTAAACAACCCCAATTTTTATAATCTTCCCTCATAGCTCATGTTTTCTAGACCTTTAATCATTTTTCTTGCATACCTGAGCAGTCTCTAAAAGCAACCCTAGAGCATTCCTTGTGGTACTCCCTAGGGGGCAGCAGATAACCTCGGTAACGTGGACCCCGGAGTGTGGAAGGGCTATTTATTTCCTGTTTGGACATTTGTTTACCTAACCAGAGGGCCAAAGGATCAAATCACCCTTGCCTCCCGCAAGCTGCTGTCCCCAGTCCCTGTGTTTGGATGCCAATGGAATCTCTCCCCCTCACCTGTTTGCTCGCTCGGATGTACACCTTCTCCTTCTCGATTTTCACCTGGGGCGAGAAGACAGCAGCAGTTTGTTGAGCAGTTAGCGTCTCTGGGTTTAAAGGGAGGGTTCTGTGCTAACTGCTGAACTAAACATAGGTCAATGCAAAACAAGTTCTGTCCACTCAGCCACACTGCCCACTCGCTGGACTCTCTGCATGGCCCATGTAAGAGCTGGGGAGCTCTCCTACATCCAGGGGGCTGGAACTTTCTGGGATCTTTAGCAGAGTGACCATCTCTGTTTGTCTGGGTTCTTATCCCCCATGCCTAAGTGACTTCTCAGCCCCACTGTGTCCTGGGGGGCACCTGGATGCCCTTCTCCCCTCCTTCTTTGCCTGCCCCACCACCCTTCACCAGCAGCAGCCGTTGTGTAACGAGCCCTTCCCATGTATGTGCCCCCTCCCTTTCTCTCTCCTTTTTCCTTACCCTGGAGGCTCAGTTTCCCAGAAGCTGGCTGGCACTTGCAGATGGGTGCAGGGCAAAGGGGTCAGCTGGAATCATGGGGGTCAGGTGGAGGGAGCAGTGAGTGGGGTCACATGAAGTCACCACCACCCCTGCCCTTGGGAGACCCCAGCTCTACACTCTGAAAGGAAAACACTTCCCCCGCCCCCTCCTCCCTTGATGGTCATTTCTTTCTCTACAGATTGAAAGATCTCACCTGGAATTTGGGTAAGCTGTCCAAGCCAGGAAAGTCCTCTATATCACCAGTGCCAATGCTGAAACAAGCCCCATGCCAGGGACAGCGCACTCTTCCTTTGGATAAAACCCCTGCAAAAGGCATGGCAGGAGCGAGTCACACTTCACCATAGACCCTTCCCTACCATTTCCTAGCAATCCCGGTGAGATCTTAGTGCAGAAACATCCTGGCAACGTTCCTGATGGCCAGTGATCAGGTGCTGGCCCCCTTCATGCTGGCTCAGTGACAGTGCAGAAGCATGTCAACATATATTCTCAGATCTGGAGGCCACTGGATTAGCCTCTGTCATTGATCCTGGAGAGGATGGAACTGCAGGTGCTGAAGATAGGTCAGTCCTGCTGAGGTGATCAGGGTTGATCGCAGGGGGATGCAGTCCAAGGCCTGGTTTGAGAGTGGGATAACTGTGTGAGTCCATCCAGAGAGGTGATGGCTCGAGGCCTGAGAAAGGGGTGACCTTGAAGAGACCAGGAGGGATCAGAGGTGCAGCGAGCCTAGGAACTGTGACAGGGCTCACTGGATTTTAAATTGTGCAGTGCAGTGCACGGCACGGGACCCGAGTTGGGGGGTGAAAAGGTTGTTATATAGACCCTTGTGCTCCCCTATTGCAGGGGTGGCAGTAGTTGGTTCAGCCCCTGATGCTAGTTAACAGCGGTCTCCTGCAAAGGAGCTGGAGCAGAGCTGAAAGTCTGGTGTCTAGGGACCAAAGCCAGCTCTCCCACGAGCCCAGCAGGGAAACATACAGCACTAGGCTATAACCGTATAAGCTCCTTTGTAACAAGAGAACCGTATCCACACTAGGGGCTGCACCGATTTCACCTGGAATAGTTACATTTGCTGAAAAAATGGCATGTAGAGCAGCTCTTACTGTTTTTGAGGTAAGAATGTTTATGTGGTGTGGCTGGTTATGTGCAGAACCAGAGTGTGTGTGTGTGTGTGTCTGTGTGTGTCTGTGTGTGTGTAGAGCTATGGCTTCCAGGTAAGAAGCAGGACCACAGCAGAGCCATCCGCATGGAGGATGGAATTTCTAAATGCTCTGTCGTAGAGAAGAATAGTTCCCCTCCGCTGCAGGAATCACTGGGTGAAAGTCTCAGGCCCCTGTATTAAAGAGGTGAGACCTGAGGACATCCCAGCGGATCGATGATTGGCTGGCAGGACGGCCAGTGGAGAGGCACGGCGATCGGCCAGCAGGGCGGTGAGCGGAGCCTGGCGGCGAGGCATGGCGATTGGCCAGCAGGGCAGCCGGTGGAAAGGAGCGGAGCGCCAATCCGCTGGGCAGCGGAGCGAGTAAGGTGCCTTCTTACTCCCCCACCACCCCAGGGTGGGAGGTGAAATCTGCAGATGCACCTCTCAATCCTGGGTCTGCCCTGACCTAGGATAACAACTGTGAGTGGGCTGCAGAAAAGGGATGGGCACGTTAAGGGGACTTTTGGTTGCTGGACTTAAGAACCTGAGGGGAAAAGGACACTGTCCAACTTACTTAGGGGTGGGTCTTTTGCTCATGGTTTATGTTTATGAACCTGTTTGTGGGGTTTTCCCAATTTAATGCTGGGTTACGTCCCTCCTTTTATTAAAAGTTTCTTTGCTACACTCAGACTCCGTGCTTGCGAGAGGGGAAGTATTAATAAAAATATAAATAAAAAATAATGCCTCTTAGAGGCACCCAGGGGTGGTGGGCTCAAGCCGGTTTTATGATATATTGTTGAAAAGGAACCCCTAGATACTGAACCTGGCCCTTGTTGTGGCCTGCTCAGACTGGCAGAAAGATCCCCTTTCTATTCTTCAAACAGCATTTTAAGAGATTTCACTCTGAGATACACTGCACAGGCTACACGAGATCTGTTAGCAAACCAAACATGGACAGAGTGCTCGGCCGAGGATTTTGATCCCTTTCCTGGATTATAAGTGTATGTTACCTCACAGGCAGGACGTCTCTACAGACCTGTTTCAGAGGGGTAGCCGTGTTAGTCTGAATCTGTAAAAAGCAACAGAGGGTCCTGTGGCACCTTTAAGACTAACAGTCTGTTGCTTTCTACAGACCTGAACATTCTGCAATATGGTGATGATACCAAATGGCTCAGATTCTTCATGCAGCTCCATCATCTGTTGTGAATGTCTGATTCATGTCCATACCCTTACACCAAGACTAACCTTTCACCAGTGGGGCCCCGTAGTGAGGGCATTTGTGTCCCATTGCATAGTAGTCTCCATTTTCCTTTATCAGCAGAGCCTTCCCACAGCCCAGGTCTACTTCTCGCATCCTGGAGGTAAAAAGCATGACAGATGTAATATACAGAATAGATATTTATTATTGTTACTATTATTTATTATCACTGCCTTTTGATCTGCTCGGGCTGTCACATGTCAGAGAGCCAGTCCCAAGCTTTCCAGTAGTTCATGGTTTCTTTTTAGCTATAAGCACAGTTACGTACTGTAACTGGAGGTGTGGCCGCTAGCTGTACTCCGCCCAGGGGTACGCACAGGGCCATCCTTAGGATTTATGGGGCCCTATGCAGTATTATTAAACTGGTGCCCGACGGCAGCCCAGGCTCGCATGTGTGTTTTAGATAAGGGGTTTTTTTTTGAAGGATTTATTTAAAAAACTCTTTGTTTGAAGAGCCAAGCATTTAAAGCTAAAGATGAATACTCAGATTGTGCAGCTAAAAACCTATGCAAGGATTTCTTAGAGATGTGATTTTATAATCTTCAGCAGCACACTAATGACATATTTTTAAAGCAAATTTTAAACTAAGGCCCTGGCGTGTTCTGAGGAAATATGACAGTGATGCACAACTGGTTTTGTATGCCTGGGGGTTGGCGAATGCCAGTTAAATGGCCTCATTACCCCTTGAATGGCTCTTGAACAGTTTCAGTGTTGTGCTAATAGGGCTGGCAGGCTGGAGGCTTTTTCACTTTTAAGTACTAGGTCCCCTCAGGAGACAGACTCACCAGGCTGCAGCAGCCAGCTGTGGTGTGAGCCTGCAGGAAGGGTCAGAACAGGGATAGGAAGATGGGGGGGGGTGGACACTAAGACCCAGGGGTATCCCAAATTTCCGGGTGCCCTACGCAGCCGTGTATGCTGTGTATGCCTGTGGAGTACGCATGTGCACCATGGGCCTGAGTGCAGAGATTTTAATAAGCTGTGTCCCTGGGCGTGCACATGCGCAGTAGATCGCCTCGTGCTCTCGAGCGAGGATATAAGAAGCAGGGCAGGTTGATGCCCACTCAGTTCCTCTCCTTACCAGGCATCTAATCAGATTTGCAGCAGAGGGGATGGAGGGCGGGTAGCGGAATGCAGATAGGGCCCACACATCTCAAGGAACCGCCAGTGACAGTAAGTAACCTCCACTTCTTCTTTGAGAGCTGGTTCCCGTGCGTATTCCACACATGGGAGACTGACAAACAATATTCAGATTGGAGATGGGTGCCTGGAAGCTGGCAACAAAGATGTGTGCAGTACTGCAGATCCCACTGCTGCATCCACAGCATTGGCTTGGACTCATGTATAATGTCTCGCAAACACGTATATGGAGCTCCGGGTGTCTGCTCTGCATATATCCTGCATTGGGACCTCCTCCAGGGATGCTACTGTAGGGGCCTGCAGACCCGTGGAGTGGACCATTATATTGCTCTGAGGTGGGATGCGAGCTAGTCTGCAGCATTCGATAATGCAGCCAGAAACCCACTTAGAAATCCTCTGAAAGGATATAGCCTGATCACGGGATCTCTCTGCTATCACAACAAAGTCTTGGAGACTTTGATGGACTTGGTTCTTTGCAGGTCAAAGCCAGTGCACACCTGATGTTTAGGGAATGAAGTCTCTTCTCTTCATGTGAAGCATGGGGTTTCAGAAAAAGGACAGGTAAGGAAATACACTGGTGAAGGTAGAATTTGGAGACGACCTTGGGTAGAAATTTAGAGTGAAGGAGAAGGAACACTTTGGTATGTCAAGCCTCCTTTACAGTATTTCACGAAAACAGTACAGTCCAAACCAGTGTGGGCTGTGTCACCCCTGCCCTGTGACCTGGGGTGCTTTGCAATGCCTTGCTGCTGTAGCCTCCAACCTGGACTGCTCACAAACAGCCACCAGCATGCAGGTCGCTCCCAGATGCGTTTGTGTAACCGCAGACTGCCAGTCACACCCTGGCTCTCACCAGCCTGGGTCATACTGAGGAGTGACCCCAACACACTCCCAGTCCTGGATTGTCCCCAGAAATGTATGTCCTGTACTGTCCTGTCCTCTCCTGGACAGTACAAATATATTAAGTCTGTTATTCCTTTAAGGGAATAATATACCAACTCACTTCCATAAATAGAGTTACCCTGTCACTTCCGCTTAAACAATAAAACAAGTTTATTAACTATAAAGAGATACATTTCAAGTGAGTGCAAGTCATGAGGCATAAGAGTCAGAAATGGTTACAAGAAAAATAAATATAAAATACTTTCTAGTGCCTACGCAAAACGTCTCACCAAATGCTTCCATCAAGATTACGGACCAAACATTTTAGGTCAGAATCCCTCCCCTAGAGTTCTTGGTAGAAACGAGCAACAAATGCTGCACTTCCCCAAGACGTGCGTCTCCCCCAGACAGTAGAGGCAGCGTTGGTGTTGTTGCTGACACAGAAGGATTTAGGGCAGGAAACACTGTTTTTGAAGCTCAGAGTCTAGGTGTGGTTCCCGACTATGGGGAGGGAATCCCCAGTCCAGGAAAACAAACTACGCTAATTACACTAAGACTAACTGAACTAAGCTAAGAATAGCTATTTACAATCTTATCTACAGGTTTTCTGAAAGGCTGAAGCAGGAGAGGACACTGGATTCCAACTCAGGCCATATGGCGACATTATCTAACTCTTTCTGTAGCTGTTACAAACAGCATTGCAGATCGAGTCACTGCTGTGCTGGCCACTAGGACAGCTTTGCCAACCATGCATCAACACTGTGTGATCCCCCCCGCACGTCAAACATTGAATCAAGTGCGTAACAATTTATTCAGCATCTGTGTTAGATCTTAGGTCAATATTTTTCACACAGTTGGCTTGATTTGAATTGCTGGGGGACACAGATCGCCAGTACGGCCATCAGCGCAGCTTAGACGGACTCCTGATCAAACCAGGGCTCTAGAAAGCTCCTGTGATAAATTCCTCCCATCTTCCCTTTCTCATTTGAATCGACTTATGGTAGCAGTAACATCTGGAATGGATCCGTTTCATTTTTGGTACTGGTGACCTCAATTAAATGTGCACTTTTGATTTTAAAAAATGGGCCAGTTCTCAGGGGGCATAAACTGATGTAGCTTCATTAAATTCAATGGCCAATTTACACCATTTGGCATTTTGAACCTATTGACTTCAATGGGACTGTGCTGATTACACTGAAGCCAGTAAGACTAAATCCCCTTTCAGTGAGGTTCATCGATTCCAAGGCCAGAAGACCTCCTGTAGTACACAGCTCAGAGAACTTCCCTAAAATAATTCCTTTGAACTAGAGCATACGTTTCAGAAAAACATCCAATCTTGATTGAAAAGTTGCCGGTGAAGGAGAATCCAACACGACTCTGGGTCAATGTTGAGCTGACTGACACCAGCACGGGGTCTGATCCCATTGGTACTATGAGATCCAGTTGCTTTACGCCGGCAGAGGATCTGGCCTTGCTGGCTTCCATGGGGCTGCACGCATTATGCTGGCTAAGGAACTGGTGGATTGGCAGCAGGTATTCCATTCCTGACTAGTGCATTTACACACGGAATGCTGCTCTCCTGGGAGTTTCGGTGCAAGGATCTCTGTCTCAATCTCCCGGGTATGGTGAGCTGTTGCCCTTTTTGTGGAGCCCAGCTGTGGCCTGTCAGTGTGCCCTCAGGATCACAGGGAACCTATTTAGTGATGCCGCCAAAGCAAACGCTCTCACTTGCAGGAGGGAGTTTCCAAACTGCATGTTTTAGGATGCAGCAGTGATGTTTATTCAGGTTTTTGCAATTAAAATAAAAATGAAGAATCTTTATTTATAACCAAACAGCTCCCCTCCATTGTGGTGGGCAGCTCCGCACCACATTATCCTCCGGTAGCAAAATATACATCCAACAGTGTCATCATTTCAGATGAATTGGCCGTAGCTTGTACAATCATTAACATAAAAGCCACTTAACACTGTGTCTCATCATCGGCTTCATCCCCAAACACCTGGGAGAAGAGATGGGTTTTGCGGCATCCAGGGCCGCCGAGAGCGGGTTCAGGCCCCAGTGAAAAAAAATTTCGGGCCCCCCAGCAAGGGTGGACTGGCTAAACAGGGCTGATGAGAGGGGGGAAAGCCGGACCCAGAATTTTTTTGGGCCCCCCAACAAGGACGGACCAGCTAAACAGGGCCGATGGGGGGGGGGGGGGGAAGCCGGGGAAGCCTGGCCCCGGGCCCCCTTCCAGGCCGCTGGGCCCCGGTAATTTGTACCAGCTTCCCCCCCCCCTCGTTGGCCCTGGCGGCATGCCAGGAAGAATAACTGGGCTTTGGCAGACTAAGAGGGAAGCAAGTTGAAATGCCTGCCCTTTACAATTTGCTAGCAAATCGCTCCCTGTAAACCAGGGACTGCAGAAGGCATTCTTCCACCGCTCTCAATGGCAGCATACACAGGGAGAGAGAGGTCTTTAGATCAAGATTAGATCTCTGTCTACAAGTTCTGCTTTAAGTCAACACAGGTTACTGAGATCCATGCAGGAATCACAGGGTGAGCCCCCTGGTCAGTTTTATGCAGTTCCGACAAGATTAACACAATGGTCTCTTTTGACCTTAAACCCTAACAATCTATAAAACCCTTACTGCCTCTGCTGCCAACAGGGCTAGACTGACAATAACTTATCCTATAGGACAGCATAGGAACCAAATCTCCCCATCTCTTAAGAGACCTACCCGTCTTCTGGATTGCCCCTCCTCTTCCCACACCACAGACAGCCATGGCAAGACTTGACAAAGGTTCACAGGGGAATATTCAAAACCTTCAGACTCTCCAATCCTTAAGATGCCCAGCATGGCCCCTGTCCCTCTGGTAAGGCCTTTTATTGAAGTCTTTAATGAGCTAAATGTACTTCGGCAATTGGTTCTAAATCTGCGTCCACTCCTGACAACTGCCATCCAGGGTGGGTGGGTCTGCGTCTCATCTCTCAGTCTAGTTTGAACCAGGCAGCTGGCAGATCTCTCTGGTCCAGGTGCCCTTGATTGCCAAGCTCCCTCCCAGAGGAGTGGCAGAATCCCCCAGGGCCTCCTCCTTTTATGATGCAAGTCCCAGTTATTCTAGCTGACCTGTTTTTGGAAGTTAGGTGCCTGAATAACTTTGTGAATCCCACCTCTCCGGTGCTCTGTAGGTCTCTGCTGGGGTCCACGGGGAGTGGAGCACCTGACAGACCTCAGTTCTGCACCTGCCTACCTTGACCCCAAAATTGTCCCGATGGAATAGTCCTTTTTGGCATGTGCTTAAATACCTTGCTGATGGGGCCCTAAGCAGCAGTATGGGCTACTGCTAAGGGCATATCGCAGTTTTATCTGAGCAGAATGCTGCACGGGCTCTGCTCCCTCCCCCGTACCTGTTTAGTCCTTGCAGTAAGCACATCCCAAATGGAATAAAGAGATCAATGCAGGCTCATGCTTCACCACACGCAAAAGGAACAAGTCTTGCTGCATTCTTCGCATGGATTTTATTTCAGAGCAAACCCACAGTTCTTGTTAAATGACAACTTCAGAGTTATGAAAAGATAAGAGAAATGGTTTACAGCCACCCGAAGGAACCACTTGACCTGTGACAGATAATCATCAGCACCTGATGTCTTGAAGCAAATACAGAAACCTTGTGCAAAAGATTTCAAATGACACACTCATTCCGCAAGTGAGCGAGATGGCTAGTTACAACCGAGGGCTGTTAGAATAAAGCAATCTACTCAATTAGAGTCATTGCTATTAAGATTTTATTCCATATTTGAAAAAAAAAAAGCCGGGGGGGGGGGTGGTGTTAAGTTTTGTCACGTCTGCCCAGCTTGCACTCACAAGCCAGGAAATGCCAGTTAAAATGCAGCTCTGTCCTGAAAAAAAGCCATTGGAAAACCAGCCTCTGCCTGTGTGTTCCCTGTTTGTTTTGTCTCACTGATCCCACATCAGTTTCTAAGCAAAAAGATGTTGTTTTAAAACTTCCTCAGCTCTGAGCATCAGGCTGTCTCCTTTCCATTTCACTCCTTCGCATTAGTTGCTTGGGGGTTTGCATGGGTGTCGTGGAGGGAGAGTTTGGGCTCCAGAGTTTCTACTGGTGCTGATAAGCCCAGTTTGGTTCTAATCTCAGACTTCTGGAGGAGCAGAAAGGACTGACAGAAAGAATAGCTTTGTACTCACAAACTGAGCAAACGAGGAAGGTGAAAGAGTCAATACCCAGAATGCAATCACGCCATACCCAACTCTGGTTTTGCCCCCACATGTGTGTACATTTCCAGCCCACTCCTTCATGGAAAGAGCCCAGGCTATTTCTCAAAGAAGTAATAGATTATGATCTTCTGATCTCCTGCATAACACACACTATAGGACTTCCCTGAAATAGCTCCTGTTTGAACTAGAGCAGACTTCTTAGAAAACCATCCAATCTTCATTTTAAAATTTTCAGCGATGGAGAATCTGCAAGTTGTTCCAATGGTTGCATCACCTCTGTTAAAAATGTGCACCTTATTTTGAGTCTGAATTTGTCTAGCTTCAGTCTTCAGCCCCTGGGTCGTGTTATACGTTTCTCTGCTAGACTGAAGACCCCCTTATTATTACATTTCTGTTCCCTGTGCAGGCACTTTTAAACCGTGATGAAGTCACCCCTTAACCTTACTTTGTTAAACTAAATAGACTGAACTTTTTATGTCATCAAGAAAGTTTATTGCTCTCACTGCCTCTCATCATACAATCAGCATTTGCTATAATAAAGCTAAACGCGTGATCGCAAACAATTAGGAATTAGTAAACAAACACTATTCCTCTATACGGTTAGGCACAGCAATCCACATGTCAGTCGTGTCCTCATATGAATCCATACTCTGAATCATCAGGTCATTCGTAACTCCATTGCATGGCAGTCCCCAAGCACTGAACGTCCCCAAATCAATCAGCTTCATTCTTCCTCCTCCGCACAAGCACATCCATAAAGATACTATTCCCCCTTTTCTACTGGGCCATGCAAGTCCAGAATGTGGGAGCACAAAACATCCCTGACTTCTGTTGCCCGGGTGCAGCCAACTCCAGCTGTGCTGGTGCACTTTCAGGCTGCGTGTACTGACGCAGTGGTCCCTTGCTGTCCTATTCAATATGTAAATGAAACCATTGGGACTGAAACAACAAAGGCTGTGCAGTGAAAACCCAGCTCTACAGTTCCCTCACATGGACTGCAAATAGCACCCATCTTCCACTTTCTCAGTGACGAGCAGACACGGGCGACTGCCTGGAGAGCAGCGGACTGAAACTGAACCTAGACCAGACTGAAGCAAGGCTGGTGAGACAGGGTTAGCGCCTGGAATAACTCACCCCTCCCACCAAAGGCATCTGCACTGCAGTCCACAGGTATGAGACCCTGCACTCCCATTTCCCTTTGCAATTGGTCAGAATATTGCACCTGATCCCGTCGCACTCAGAGTGGGCCACGGCGATCCATGCATCTACACTCGGCTACTGCAGTTCTCTGTATCTGGGAATGAAGGCCTATGCCCGGGGGAAGCTCCAGTTAGTTCAGATTGTGGCAGCCTCAGACTCAGCAGCTGAGGGTCACCAGGAAGAACACATCATTCCAATATGCCACTCTGCACTGGGCCCTATTGAACAGAATCCTGTGCAAGCCCTTGACCTGATTTTCAGCGTTCTGCCTGGAATGTCTCGCTGTCTCTACCATGACGGTTTTGTTCTGCTGCAGCAATGAAGCTGTGGATGAAGAAGGGGAGATTTATGATTGAGGGAGGCAGTACTTTCATGGGAGATGACCCAAAACTATGGTCTTGCTACCAGATGAAACGAAAGTGGCTTATACTTACAAGCCAGACTGTAGGTGCCACGAAAGTAAGGGAACATGACGTCAAGGGACATTGTCACGGGGCACACTCAACTGCTTGCAGCACCTACTGCTGGCCATCCTGGGGATTAGCTCTGCCAGTTTATGCTCTACCTCCAGTGTTGTCTTCTCCTGTCTTGTCTCACTCTGCTGCCCTGCTCACTCCTGGGTCTGCAGCTTCCTCCCTCCGGCCAGGTCACTAAAGTCCTCCCCTTCTGGGGAATTTGCAGTCTTTCCAGACCTGCTGTCTGGCTGGCATCTCCAACAATTTTTGCCACTCCCCAGAGGCTGGTAGGGGAACCCAGGCCCACCCGTGACACTGGGCTCCAGTCCAGTGACCCTATAACAAGCAGCCACAGTCCCTGGGCAGTCCAACTCCTTGCTGCTATTTCCCTGGGCTTCTTCCAACATATCTGGCTTTCCCCCTCTCTGGGTTGCCACATAATCAGTTATTTTTTATTCTGGTATGAATATGTGTTTTCATCAATATGTGCCAGTGATCTATTGTCTGATATCCTAACAGATTCCATTGTTACACTAAAAATCAGGACTGTGAAACTGCAAGCAAAGTGTGTTTCCATTAGCAAAAAAAATCAGAAAATTCCATTCTTTGTGAGAGAACAAATTGATGAGGAACCAGATCAACTAGAAAAACAAGACAAGGTAGAAGTGGTATGGGGCCTACTCCATGAACTCCACACATGCGTGTTTTACTTAAACTAGTTTGTTAAAATGCTAAGTCGAGAACTTTGCAAATAAACTTACAATAATTAAAGAAGCAACTAAAGGATACTAGACAAGGTCTATTGGAAATTAGTGTCCCATCTCCCTAACAGGAGTTCCACAGGCACAGAACATGGAAGAAGTTAAAGTATCCAAAAACATTAAAGACAAGTTGTCACTTGTACAAGATTCTATTGTATTAAAACTGGAGGAAGATAACAATATCCATATTACGAAGATAAATTACACTGGCCACAGATGGTCCAATCATCTCGGATTAGTCAAGGCTAAAGAGCTAGTGATAAAAAAGCGACAATTTCCATGACATAAGCCCTGATTCAGCAAAGCAGTTAAATACAGGTACGTACCTGTAAGCGATGCTTAAATGCCATGCTGACTGGAGATGAATTTAAGCACAAAGTTACAGTTGAGCACATGCTCAAGTGTTTAGATGAATTGGGGTCATAACATGCCACATTTCACAGGCTTGTGCAGCCTTGCTGTTCAGCTCCGGCACCATGTGGCAGCATTTTAGTTATGGTATAGGATACGGTAGCATGTATAAAGCCCTCTGGGATCCTTCAGGCTGTTAAAAATGTTAAACACTTACTGTCCATTCTCAAGGTCCTTCACGTGGCACACAGAAGCTTCCACTACATCCTTCACATTCTGGTAGGGGTTGATGGTGATGGGATGTTCTTCAAGGTGGTAATGCCGGGCAGTCCCATTGACTTTGTAAACAAGTGGACTGGCTTTCCCATTGGGTGACATCTCTTCCTTGGCCCTCTCTTTCTCTGGTAGCACCACCTCAATTTTCACTTCAACTGCAGGAGCGAACAGAAATCGTCATTCAATCTAAGCAGCAGCTTTTTAAGTCAAATTGTATCATTTCTACAGAAATCTGCAGATAATGCTATTATGGCCTTGAGACATTACCTCCAGCTCTCCTAGGAACTCTGGCATTCTGGAAATTCTAGGTGACCTGACGCATGCCATTCAGAATTGCTGCCTTGGCTGGGAAGGTGGCAAATTAAATCTCAGTCTTGACTCAGTTTTAATATCCATGACCCCTATATTCCCTTTTTAATCACAACCCTCCGCTTTTCCTCAATATGCACCAACCAGGTATTCTTGCAAACAGAAATATTAAAGCTTGTGAAACGCCACCCAATCAATGTTAGGCGTGTTCCCTGTTAATGAAATACAGCTGCTAGCAATCGGGTGTAATTTATGCTCAGGCTTAGACGCTTCCGTTTCTAGTTGTAAATGGGTCTCTCTTCATCTGAAAACAGATCAAGAAAAGTTTTCCATCGTTAATAACCAATATGAATTGGGAGGTAAAGCTAAACCTATACAGCATGGTAGATTAAATCGGTACACAGCTGAACAGGCTTTTGCTACCACTTCAGATGGCAATTAATAAGAAATGGATGTTATGAATTTCAACTATTATTTGAGTTCTGACCCTTATGAATCCTGAGCATTCAATGGGGAAGGTGCACAAACTTGGCAATAGAAGATGAAAATGTCCTGGGGATAAACAGCAGCATTAGAACTGGGTGAGATGTTCCTAGAAAACATTTCCCAGCAGTGTTGGCTGATTTTCAAATTCTAATTTTTGACAAAGCTGCTAGAGGAGAAAGAGCCTTCCCAAATGCCACCTAGCCCCAAGATCTGGGTCTAACGCCCTGCGTTGGTAGCATCTGAGTTCTAGTCCCAGCTGTGCTGCCAACTGGCCTTAATACTTTGTACTTGCAAGTATAAATAATATTGCAACTGCATGCGCTATCTTTGAGGACCATATTGTAGTAAGTCTATGAATGGTTTATTTATTGTTATGGGCCAGGGAGTGTTGCAACGCCAAGGGGGAGGGTTCCTACCACTCCTCCAGGAGCTAAAAGCAATGGGGGGTGATTAAGGCAAGTCCCTGAAACTGTCAACATGTCCAAAGAGGGGCTGCCTGCTGGGGAGGTATGCATATACTGGTCCAAACATAGTTTTTCAGAGACCAACAGATGAAGAAAGGTTCTTTCTGAACCAGCAGCCAGGACAGTCTCTCCAAGGGGTCCCCCCACAATCCTGGTGGAAGCGTTTGAAGGACTTTGGCCTACTAAGGCCCCAAAAGACCTATGAGGTGACCTCTGCTAAGCTTTTAGCATGTGTATAGGAACTTCTATTGAGTTTATGTTTTTCTGTGATATTTTTACCTTAAGAATAAACGTGCTTGCTTAGAAAGAGCGGTGCGGTAACTTGTAACTGCTGGCAATTCGCTGTGCAGAGCCCTCGGCGAGAAAGCCATGCACAAGCGCTGGCCGTTAGGCAGACTGGGGATATCCTTGGGTAAGGCGGGGAGCTGTGCAGTCAGAAGGGAGTGAGGCAACACTCCCCGCCCAGAGACAAGTGACACCTGGAGACCTGAGACCTGACTGGGCACTCCTGGAATGGGCCACAGAGGGGGGAATACAGGGGCAGTTACCCTCACACGGTGGCAGCAAACATTGTTTATGTCTCATAACATATGGAAATAATCATTGTCTGCATTAGCAGCTGGAAAATGGGGCGATTGATATTCCTGTGACTTGTAGAGGAATTCCCATAGCTGCTAGGTTTTGTGTGTGGTTCCTCACTGGAGAGATTCAAGTGAGGACAATCGTGACCTTTTCTTACGAGCGAGGAACATCACATGGAGCTGCACAAACTCCCCTTCCACACAAACCGGTCAATTGCTGCTCACCCATCTCCCCCAACCATTGCTTATTGCTAGAGTCACAAAGGAACTTAGGGATGGTGATGTGCAATCACTGGGACTCACAACATTTGAGTTCAGTGCCTGGGCTCCCTGTACACTGGAAAGGGAGAGAGAGGCACCTCAGAATGGGATCCACAAAAGCCAGCATGGGAGGTGGCTCTCTGCCTCAGCTAGTCAATGGGAGTTGCCAAGGTGAGAACATCCTCTCTGGGAGTTTGGCACCTCCCTCTGCTTGGAATTCTCATCTGCAAAAATTGGCATTAGATGCCTACGGCCAGGGCCGGTGCTACCATTAAGGCAAAGTAGGTGGTTGCCTAGGGCGCCAAGATTTGGGGGCGCCAAAAAGCATTTTTACAGTGTTCCTATGCCCCCTCCCCGAGCACGCCATCGCTGCTCCACTTCTCCCGCCTCCCAGGCACAGGCGCCAATCAGCTGTTTGGCGCCGCAAGCCTGGGAGGGGAGGAGAATTAGAGCGGGGGCGGCGTGCTCGGGGAGGAGGCGGAGCAGAGGTGAGTTGGGGTGGGGAGCTGCCGCACGGCTCCCCGGGGTGGGGGAGCTGCCGCGGGGGTGCGCCTCAGGGCAGGGGGGGGCGGGGAGCTGCCACAGGGCTGGGGGGGGGCGCAAGGTGGAAGTTTCGCCTAGGGCATGAAACTTCCTTGCACCGGCCCTGCCTACGGCTGAGGGGGGTAAACAGGGGTCTTCCCCATCCCAGAGAGTACCCTCCCCACAGGGCTAAAACCTACGAGGGACATCATCCTTCCCCAGCTACTTTGTGTCTGTTCACGTAGGGGGGGGGGGTCGGCGAGCTCTGAGCACACCAGTTCACAGGCAAGTTAGATCGAGAAGCCCCTATTTCTCTCAGTTTGTGTTTCACTCTGGGGCTTGGGCATCTGGAAACATGGAGGGAGGCAGTCGCACGCATGCTCACGGGCAGAAAAATAGCCCCAGAGCAAACTTTTACTGCAAACATGTAGGTGCCAAGGGAGTTTATGCACCTACAGGGTTCGGCAGCAGCTGAGCAAGGGCTTGGTGAATCCCAGTGGGCCTGATTCTGGGATTTAGGCACCTAAAGTGGCAGTTAGGTTCGTAAGTCCTTTTGTGAATCCAGCCCTTTGTGCCCCCTCCCTCTCAATGCACCTGGAACTGACCCAGAGCAGGTTTACCGCAGAGTGCAACTTGCTCCTTACCTTGTGCCAGCCATGCTGGCATAGTGAGGGGGGCAAAACCAACGTGCTGCCCCCTCCGTTTCACTCCTGAGCCTGCTCTGAGCTTGTTCCTGCAATCTACCCAGGGGCTGCCAACGGGTGGGGTGGGGCCTTACACCTCCTCACTCCCCTGCATGAGGATCAGTGAAAATCTGGGCCAGTTAATAAAAAGAAAATGACTCTACTTGGGGCACAGAACTGCAAACGCAAGTCAACCTGGGAAGACAGTGGCTGGAAAGTAGTAACAGAAAAAGAGTTTGGTTTAAGAGGAGTTGAAATGTTACAGGTATTTAAAGTGCTACTTTCTTCAGAAAGACCAATACAGTCTAGCAACGGGTAGCTTGTAGGATGCCATGCGAGAACCTGGAGGTGAGTCTCCTTCACATAATTAGGTTGGTTAGATACCAGCTGGTTCATGGGTGCGTGGGAGATCTCTGGGGAGATGTCTCAGAGATCACTGTTGGTACCAGCTTAATTTAACACCTCTACTGGTGATCTAGAAGCAGGGAGTAAACATTAAGTTAATTAAACTTGCCAGGGTACTTCAGAGTAGGTAGCACCCTGGGAAGCTGTCAAAATGAAAGAGTTAAGGGTGAGAGTAGACAGCAAATTAGGTAGCAGTTGTTTACAAGACAATAAAGCAGCAAAAAAAGGCAATGATCAGATACTGAATGTAATGCTATGGTGCTCAAACTTTTCCTGTCGCATCCTCCCCCCCTTACCAGTATGGAATCTGTCCACACACCCCTCCATTATTGCACTAAGCAGAGGAGCTGGAGCTGAAGGCGGAGATGGAGGCAGAACTTGGGATGGGGGAGGAGCTGGAGCTAGAGCAGAGCTGGCCTGGGGGCGGAGAGGGAATGAGAGCACGGGGGTTGCAGCAGGGGCCAGAGTGGAGCTTGGGCTGGGGGTGGGGCACAGAGTGGAGTGGAGCTGGGCTGGGGGCAGAGTGGGTTTGGGTGGCGATCCCTCCCCGCCTCCTGTGGGGACTGGCCTGGGCCCCACTGCGTGCCCCCTGAATGTTCCTCCATGCCCCATAGTTTGGGGATCATTGACCTAGTGGGATTTTCTGAAGCACCTATGCCCCAAATTCCCATTGCTTTTAGTGCTTTTTTTTAGCATTAGCTATTATATATCCAGAAGTCTCATTACCCATATAAATGTCCAAGCTCTCTGTGACTTCTTGGCCTCAATGCCAGCCAATGGCAATGAGTTCCACAAGCTGTTCCATGTGAAAAAAAAAAATCTTATCACTTTAGAATTTGCCATTTTGCCATTTCTTTCTATGTCCCCTCGTTTTTTTGTTATGACACAGGGAGACCAGATGCTCCTTCTCTAGGCCAGTCATAGATAATCTCCACCCAAGCATATTAAAGGAACTGGCACATAAAATTGCAAGCCCAATAGCAAGGATTTGTAATGAATCTGTAAACTCAGGGGTTGTACTCTATGACTGGAGAATCTCTAATATAGTTCCTATTTTTAAAAAAGGGGGAAGTGATCTGAGAAACTACAGGCCTGTTAGTTTGACTTCAGTTGTATGCAAGGTCTTGGAACACATTCTGAAAGAGAAAGTTAGGTTAAGAAAATAGAGATTAATGGTAATGGGATAAAATACAACACGGTTTTACAAAAAGTAGATCATGCCAGACTAGCCTGTGTTTTTAGACAAAGGCAATGCCTTCCTCTGCAGCATGGGGCACGTGTCACTTGCTGGTCTGAACTAGAGTAAATGGTGGCTTCTAGGGAATTTAAAGTCTTCAGACCATGATTTGAGAACTTCAGTAACTCAGCCAGAGGTTAGGGGCCTATTACAGTTGTGGGTGTGTGAGGCTCTGTGGCCTGCAATGTGCAGGTCAGACTAGATGATCATAATAGTGCCTTCTGACCTTAAGTCTACGAATCTATTATTTTATAAACATTGATCATATCCACTCTTATTTGTCTCCTCTCTAAGGTAACAATCCCAGTCTTGCCACTCTCTCTTCATAAGACACTTTTTCCAGCCCACTGATCATTTTCATTGCTCTTCTATCAGACCCCTCTAGTTCTGCACTATCCTGGGTGAGACAGGGAGACCAGTCCTACCCCTACTATCCTGATAAGGCTGGTCCATTGATTGTATAAAGGCATTGAATATTTTCTGTATTATTCTCCATCCTATTCCTTATGCAGCTGCTGACCGGTTCTTTTTCCCGCTACCCAGAACACACAGGTTCACTGACAGATTCTTGAGCTGAAGAAATATGTCGTTTATTTGCTGCTTCAGTGAGTGATCAGTTCACCGAAACAGGGCACCGCATAGGGTTAAATGAAAGTGCACAGCCTCATTCGGGTACTCAGAAAGATATTATTACACAGTTATCCATTACATAGGGTATAAACACTTTTGTGCCTAACACTAGGATTAGTTTGCTAACTCATTTGTTTACCGGATTGAACTGCTGACCCAGGTGTTCACCTGACCAGGTTGCTGACTCAGCTTTTCACCTGGCTGTTCTCCCTCCCTGCCAGACAAGCAGGCCTCTTTTCACGTATCCCAACACCAAACATATACATTCTACATTTCATGTATCCTACTGCATCCCAACATCTGGCTGGCCTCTTTGGCTGCAGCTAGCTACCCATCAAGCCAAGGTATCCATTGAGCAGTCCTCAGCATTGCCCAGGTGTCTGTGCTGATTTGATAGAGTGCAGTCACGTACTGTTTGTGGGGTTCTCCTTGTCTGAAGGGAAGAGAATCCGATTACTGCTGTAGGTTAATTTACCAATTTATACATCTGGTGCCCTCACCTCCCATGCTTTCCTTTTTATCTCTGATTCCTCCCTTTATTATTATTATTTACATTAGTGTCCAGTATATGTTGGGCACTTTCCAAACACTCCAGTCTCTCCTCTGAGAAGCTCACAATATAAGGGCAGACAGACAGGTAGATAGTGGTTAGGAGAAGGGGAAGAACATTAGGGCAACTTGCATATGTGTCACCTCAATTCACAGTAGTGGGAGCATGGCAGACATTGGGCAGGGTAGGGGCCTTGCAGTTGAGCTCAGGGAGGTCCTGCCATGAAGTCACAGAGAGGATTGGGCAGGAATCTGAGAAATGAAGTGCCAATACTGGGGGCACTGGCAGAGCGGGGTGGAAGGATCTGAGAGGAGGCAAATCTTGGCAAGAGAATATAAGCAAGGAGCGTCTGAGTTCTGTATAGTTTTAGAAGGTGCCTGGTCTAGAGGTAAAGGGGAGGAGAAAGATGGAGCAGTCACTAGAGAGGCGGCAAGGATCAAAGACTATTTTGAGGGTAGGAGAGAGCAAAGCATATTTATATTTTAAGAGGTAGGGACAAAGAACAATGAGAGGTTGATAAGCAAGGTGAGGGACGCAGTGAGCATGAAGGCAATGGCGCTAAGGAGGTGGGTAGGGATAGGATCACTGGGACTTGGGGGGCATTAGAGGTAGAAGACCTCCAAGTCAGGGATGGGGAGAAGGTGCTTGAGGGAAGGAGAGAACTCAGCAGATTGTGTCAATTTTTCTCTTTGGACAAATCAGCAAGATCCCATGCAGAGACAGAGGAAGAGGCAGGGCCAGAGACGGCAGATAAGTGGCAGGACTGTGGGCATGGGAGGCAGTGAGGGGCCAAAGTATTGGTTTTGGATAGGGAGGTGCCAGAGCTGAAGCAGGAGAGAAAACATCTGTCACGGAGGAAGTCTGTGAGATCATGGGCCTCCCACCAATGGTGTTCAGAGAGTGAGCCAGGGCAGTGGGTGCATGTGGCATGGGAATCAAGGATACGTGAGAGCAGAGTGCAGGCAGAGAACAACTGTGTACTGAAGAGAGCTGAGAGCACTGAGAGGTCTGAGTCAAAGGCATCAATAGACTGGAGGTTGCAGAAGGCCCAGGTGGAGGGGTGGGGTGTCACATTTTGGGGTGCAACCCAGACTAGTGAGAGGTTGTGTTACCACCTGTCCTGTAACCCTGAGCGCCTTAAAAGGCTCTGCGGCTGGCGCTCCCTGTCTGGATTCTCCCAGCTATCAGACAAGCACTCACTGAATGTCTGTGTGATAAGCAGCCCTGCTTCAGCAACTCTGACTCCAGCAGCCTGCACTGAGGTCACTACTAGCTAAGTGACCCCAGCACACCCCCCGTCCTGAATTTCCCAAAAACTGTCTGCCCTGAAGTGTCCAGCCCTGTCCTGGACCACTCAGAAATAATGTTTGTTTGCTCCTTTAAAGAGGCAAAAGCACATTACCCCAGTTACGTTAATAAGCTGTTAATACACCCTTCCTTTCAAGCACAGCCCTGTAAAAATAAAACAACTGCATTAACAAAAGGACGTAGGTGAGTGATAGCAAGTAGAAGGAATAAAGTTAGAAAGAATTACTAACACACAAAGGGAAAGATACACTTTCTAGCGGTTAAGACTTAATTCAGCAAGCTACAGCTTTGGTTCAAGGTAGATTTCTTATTAATCTTTTTCTTCCCAGCCATTGCTGACTTTCTCTTAATCAGGACCTTCCACAGAAGCCCAAGGTGCTGGTTTCTCTTGTCTTCCTAGGTGAAAGATCTTTGCCTAAGCAGGTTTCTCTTCCAGAGATGTCAAACCCCTTGTCAGAAGGATCCATCTTTCTCATCTTGCTAGAGGTTCTGGCTCCTTGTGTCCGTCTAGTGACGGATGCCAGGATGGCGTCTTCTCTCTCCTTGTATCTTCCCTAACTCGCTGTTTTGTCCCCAGACTCAGGATGACCTCATGCTGTTCTTCCTTTCCCGTGGGCTTCCCATCACCCTGCCAATTCTTATGTAAACGGGGCTTCCATTGTATTGATTCCACACTGCTACCTTCCCTCAAGAAAACCTGTTTCTCCCTGTGTTTGGTCACAGACGTTTAAGCATAATATCAGCGAGGATCCATATTTCCTCGCATAGTGTTAATCCACAGATTTCACTATGGTATTAATCACCAGTGTGTCATTAGCTTTCAGCAGAGACTGTACCTGAAACCTTTTATAATACAGTCATTGTATACAATCAGTTGATTTAATTACTTATCATTTGAGGTTCAGACCCCCCGGTCTTTATAGTTATAGGCTATCTCCCCCACTCAATAGATCGATGGCTTTTATATGAGTGTGCTTTCATTGTCTCTGCCTAACAACCAAGCAGGTCCGACAAACAAATACACGTCCCTTTGTCTAGGGCAGACTGGGTTTATGCATTGCTTGCCAAACACATTTTAAGAACAGAATTCTAGCACATATCCATAACTCTTTGTACACCCCTCCCCCCCCCCCCACACCTCCTGCAAGAATATTAATGATCAGCGAGTAATTAGTTTTCCAGCGATATCTTACACGCCACCTTTTGGGTATATCGCATGAGAACAGTGTGTTAGGTGTGGAATGTCAGGCTTGATGAGTTGCTGACAGAGCAGTGAACCACCAATGGGCCTCTGTGTCACACAGGTTCAAAGAGTTTTGGGTGAGAAGCAGGTCAAATGACCATTTAGGAGAGTGGATCCAGGACTGAAGATCACAGGAGGAAATGAGGGTGAGAAGGGAGCTGCTAATGCGCCAGATGGGGCATTGATGTGGAAAGGGAAGTCTCTACGGCTGCAGGGGGCAGGAGAGTGAGAAGAACACGGGTAAGCCAGGCATTGAAATCCAAGGGGAAACTGTGGAGGAGTTGGGGGTGGAGGGGAGTAGAGAAAGCCATAGGAAGCAGGAGGGGAGAGTATAGCCTGACGGAAAGCAGCTCAACCGTAGGAGGGGAATGGAGAAAGGGCCAAGAAATGTCAGAAAGGGGAGGTGTCAGACATGCCCATAATGGTCCTTAGGGAGACTCTGGTGTGTGTGAAAACAGAGCTAGTGCTGGGGTGACGAGTGCTATGGGTGCAGGCAGATGACTGCTGCCCTATTCTGCCCCCTACGAAAGTGTTGTTTCTTCTCACCACTCTTGGACCGTGATTCCTTTTGAATTCAATTATTATTCATGTCCTAGAAGTTACATATTCATGTATTCACCCGAGGGTTCGATGGCGGCACCTCACTGTTCGCAGTTCTGGAGGAAAGCAGGCTGAGACCTGCCATTAGACCCCGGAGCACAAAGAACCCATTGCTCTATCCTACTGGGGAACCACTGATTCCCCTGGAATGGAGAAAGGTCCCTCTGCCTTGGCTGGAGACCAGGAGTGCTCCAGGTGAGGGCTGTAAATACCCTGATTCTGTGTGACCTCCCCTTTCCTATTAGAGTTCCTGAAACCCCTCCAGGGTCTGCAGTTTATCTGGGCATTTGCGGGCTGCACTGGTGGTGTTGATGGGGGGAGTGAGGCTGCTGTTCAGAACTGGTATTTCTCCTAGGGCAGAGGTGGCGGTGAGAGAAGGGGGATTAAGGACTATATACCTTAGAGTTTTTGAGCATGTAGGGCAGGTTTTCTCTTTAAGGAACATTTGCCTTCCCCCTCTCCCCGCACCCTCCCACATTAAATTGAGGGCAGCTACTTGTCCGATCAAGCTGTGAGTTTCTATTGTTTGTGTTTTTCCATATCAGGAACAAAGGGTCACTCAATGACTTAACAACAGCCAGCAGAACGGCAAGAAATAAAGGAAATACTTCATTACACAGTATGTGGCCCAGCTGTGGAATTCACTGCCACAAGAGGTCACAAAGTCCAACCCTGCTGCTTGATTTTAAAACAGGGCTGTGTAATTCTGACCAATAATATTTGTAGTCATGCATGATTAGACAGGATTAATCCAACCTCACGTTTCAGGGTATGGAACTGATCATTCAGGGTCCTGGAAGGGAACTTCGCTCCCATCTCCAGCATGGCAGATGCATGAAAGTGGGGTTCACCTTCTCCTGAAGTATTAGGTACTGGCATTCAGCAGAGGATGGACACTAATTACCAGTCTTGATGGTCTGACCCAGTATAGCAGTTTCCATGGCCTGAATGCACAATAGGAGTTAGGTACCTAAGTCCCTGTTTTGGCACTTCGGTCAGGAGCGGTGGGAGCTCCCTAAAATTGGGGGTCGACTGGTGCCTAAAACATGGTCCCACCCTCCCGCACTACCCTTTCCTCCCAAGCCCCTGCCCTCACACTGCCCCTTCCCCTGAGTCCCTGCCATCGTGGTGCCCATTCCCCCCAGGCTCTGCCTCACATCGGCTCTTCTCCCTGAGCCCCCAACCCCGCCCCGCCTCTTCCCCCACGGCCCCGCTCCTGTGCTGCCTCTTCCCCCCCAAGATCCTGCCTCTACTCACTCCTCTCAGCCCCGTCCCCCCATCACTCGCCCTTACAGCCGGTAAAAAGTGCACTTTTAAAAGTAATGGGGCCATGGCCCTCTGGCCCCCTTGTTCTGGCACCCCTGATTTCAAGACACAACCTACCCCAGCCCCCGCTGCCAAACCATACAGTTTTTCAGTCAGAGTTCCTGAGGCATCTCTGGGTATGCGCCCTACTGCCTTCCTTTGGGCATCCGGGCACCTGTCTCCCACCTAAACCTCAGAGTGATTCACAAAACGGGGGAAGGACACGCATTCAGCTGACCAGGTGTGGGCATGTTCAGAGGCTACTTATTGGGCCAGGCCCCAGGTGTGCTCACACAACATGACGGAGGAGAAGGACTTTTAGCCCAGTGGTTACAGCACTCAGCTAGAATGTGGGAGACCCTTGGTTCAAATCCCCTCTCTGCCTGAGGGGGAGAAAGGATTGGAACAGGAATCTGTCGCTGCTCAGGTGAGTATCCTAACTATGGGCACCGACTCTGTGGGTGCTCTGGGGCTGGAGCACCCATGGGGAAAAATGGTGGGTGCTGAGTGCCCAGCAGTGGGCCCTGCGGATCAGCGCCTCCCCATGTCTCCCTGTTTTGCGGCATGCAGGAGGCTCTGGAGGGGAGGAGCGAAGACGTGGTGCGCTTGGGGGGAGGGGGTGGAACTGGGCGGGAAGAGGTGGGGTGAGGATGGAGCGGGGGAGGGAAGAGGTGAGGCATGAGTGGGGCTTTGGCTTTGGGGGAATGGGTAGAGTGGGCGTGGGGCCTGGGACAGAGACAGGGATCGAGCACCCCCCGCCACTTTGAAAAGGCTGTGCCTGTGATCCTACCCACTGGAATATGGGATGTTCTGAGATTGGGAATCCCTCAGCCTCTCCTGCTGAAGCTGTTCCGCTGTGGAACAATAATTAAAACGAGTCAATGGAGCAGGGGGAGTACCTGGATCTCCCACATCCTGGGTGAGCGCTCCAACCCCCAGTTTATAGCATCATTCTCATGCTTGTTCTCTCTCTCTCAGGCCAATGTTTCCATGTTGACTCACTGGAAGAGACGGATTGTGAACTTCTTTCACATTATTATAACTGACTGCTGCAGTAGCTACCTTCAAGCAAATGTGCCAGACTTTACCAATTTAAAAATCTCTGGCTGTGAGCAACTTTCTTTGCAGGGTTCCAAGTGAACTTCATTAACTCATTCAGTTCACGTCAGTTGCACAGTCAGCTGACTTTTTCCTAAGCTAAAACATTGTGAAGGGCAAACGGGGATTTTCCGATATACACTTATGGAATATAATTATTGGCAATCAATGTGGTTTCCTGGAAAATAATTCTTGTTAAATAAGTTTGAAAATTGTCCTCTGGCAAGATTATAAGTTAACTGATAAAGGAAACAGGTTTGATATAATATTGCATTTTTGTAAAGCATTTGACTGTAAAACAATCAATAGCACATATAAAATGGACTGAAAACAGGCTAAACGGGGGCTGTCACAGGCCAAAGGTAAAGAAGACACATCATTGGAATGTGTGAAAATAAAGTGCCCCTGCCTGGTGCCTTTATTTCAACCAGCTCAGAACAAGATTTCCTACAGGCCGAAAGTCTGTCTGGGAAGCTGTGAAAGGTGACGCTCACTGGCTGTGCAGCCTAGTGGTCAGACAGGGCATGACCAGAGGTCCACCTTTCATCCACAGCTCTGTCCTCTGGGGCTGGTCCCTTCTTTTGCAGCTCAGTCCTCCAGCCGGGTCATACATTCTAGTCCAGCCCTTTTGGGATATACAGAGAGAAAAATCCAATAGCAGAGATCTTTTTGTGCCCACAAGGGCTTCAGGATTTTCTCCTTAGCTCTGGGACTAGGGGTCTGGATCCTTGTGTATTGAGGGCCTTTCCCAGCTGGACTGCCCACTGAAGAGTAGACTCCTGTTGTCGTCCCACCTTCAGGGATTGGTAGGGGAGCCCAGGCCCACACTCTCCACCAGGCCGCAATCCAGGGCCCAGCAGTGGATAGCTAAGTTCTGACCTTGGAGGGCTAAACAGGATCACTTCTTACCTGAGTTCCCCTTCCCCACACACACACCCCGCCCCTCCAGGGCAAATTAAAGAACTGAACTGAAAAATAGTGTCTGGCCTTCCTAAACAGTGACCAGTCTCTTTTGCAGGCTTGGTGTGTCAGGTCTCAGGATACAGGAGCTGTTGGGCTATTATTTCCCAGAGCACCAATCTGTTCCCTCCCCCTGCTTGTCCCCTTCTGAACCTCTCTTCTTCAGCTTGTGCAGGCTCTGCAAGTGCTGCTGGGCAGGGCCACTTGGGCCCAGAGCTGCTCCTTAATCCCTTGCTCTCGAGTGTGGGGTTTGTACACTCCGTCACCGATACTCTTCAGAGTGTTCCCACATAAACCAAAGGATTACAAAATGAAAGATAAAGATAAAGATAAAGATAAAGATAAAGATAAAGGCCTGAATCTCCGGCCTGCTAAGACCACAGTACAAAGTGGCCTTCAAGTGGCAGGAGGTGGCCAGTGAATTCCCAGTGTAGGAGAACTCTGCGCTGGCAGCTCTGAAGCCTTTTATGACAGCTACACCCCTATCCCAGGGTAAAAAGAAGGAGGGGGCCGTGTGTGGAGAGTTTTGGGTGGCACACAAGCAGGCAGGGAGGACATGGTGGAGTGGAGCTGCCCTTGATGTAGGGCTAGTTATTATTAGTGTATTGCTGGTATATTAGTCTCTACTATTTCATATTCTTCCCTAGCAACTTCACACATATGTGGAGCCAGTTGCAGAAGAGAATTGATTCCTTTGGGACTCTACGGGCAGGTCTTCACTACCCGCCGGATCGTGTAGATGCGATAAAATCGATCCCCGGTCGCACTCCCCGTCGACTCCAGAACTCCAGCTCACGAGAGGCGGAAGCGGAGTCGACGGGGGAGCGGCAGCGGTCGACTCGCCACCGTCCTCACGGCAAGGTCAGTCAACCTAAGATACGTCGACTTCAGCTACGCTATTTGCGTAGCTGAAGTTGCGTATCTTAGGTCGCCCTCCCCCCCCCCACTAGTGTAGCCCTGGACTATGACTGAGGCCTCTGGAGCGGGAGGAGCAGGAGACCATGATAACAGTCTTAGAGAGGTAACGGAAGCTATCACAGCACAATCCCCAAACCCCTGCTGTGTTTCTGAGCTGCATCACGGCTGACATGTCAACTGACGTGGAGAGGCGCAGTGATGTGCATGTGGATTTCTGGCCCTTGTCACTGGTCAAGAGACGATCATCCCTCACTGCTGTTGTTCTAGACAGACAAAAGTGGGGGTGAATGCAGAAATTGGTGGCCCCTGATGGACTTATTGGTTGACATGACATGCAGAGCATCTGCTCAGAAGTGAATAGGCATGACGTGTCCTCTAGTGGAGAATTTTGATTTCTAGATTTCCAGAACGAGGTGTTACTGCACTAGTTAACTCTAAGATGAAATAGAAAGATGTAACTTATTGAGCAAACATTTAGACTTGGAGTCTCAAAATCTCCTCAGAGGTGTAAATTCCCCATTCTCTTTTGTTGTAAAAGGAACTGGGCATTGCCATAGTTACAGGGCTAGCTGCAGCTCTGTGCCTTTCTGGTCTCGCTGAGCACACCCCTTCAGAAGATAGGCCTCTGTCAGGGTAGAATCTCACAATTCTCCCACTCTTAAATCAGGACCTGGGTACACTACTCCACATACACCAACCACCTATGTTCTCTACAATTGGAGAGAGAGAGACTTCTCTGTTAAGTTCCAAGAACAGAACTGACCCAACTCACATACTCTTAGAAAGCCCAGATTCTTCTGTTGGTCTCATTCTAGTTCTGTCTGATTCCTCTTCAGAGTCTGGTCTTATTTAAGCCACACAACCTTCCTTTTTCCTCGCTGGATTCTGTATCAGGTGGGTGCAGATCATGATGCCGTTCCTCATCCACCCTCTTCAAACCAGTTTAGGGGCTGCCTAGGAGGTCAGGCTAAAACCATTAAGGCTAGTGGGCTTGGCACTATCTCTTAACAGCCCTTAAGTGGAAGCTGTTAGGTGACTGTTAGACAGAGGCATCTCCTCCTCCCATCCCTGCCCTGTGGCTATGCCTAACTGCAAACAAAGGTGTGTTCTTTCATTGAGAGAGCTAACTCCAGATGACTATCTTGATATAAAATCCCAGTGGAGATGAGATGCAGCTCTTTTTACCTTGGTATAGTTAGTCAAGATCCACACTATAGCACCACCTGGAATATACCTTGACTAGCTACTTGGAATTAAAAACTACTGTGCCTTGTCTCCACACTGATTTTACAGCAAGATGGTTATCTTGAGTTAGCTATCTTCATGTAAAAACACACTGCCTAGATGTGTAGGCTCTGCTACCCAGCTAGACCCCTGGGAGAAATATCCATCCCTATCTATGGTACAGAAACACCATGCAAGTATTGGACCCAGATACAGTATTGTTACTGCTTTTGACTCAAGTGGTTAGCCAGTAATTAGGGTCCAGCAGCTTATTTTTGTGAGCATAAGAAATTGATGCAGTCAGGTATTTCTTGGATGCAATCCTGTTTACTTACAAAGAATGCACACGGTCCTGTTTCCCAGAACACAGTAGGAATCAAACAGATGGAGACAGAGTCTTTGCTCTCAGTGGCAAGCCTTTTTCCAGCTCCATCCCTTTATCCACAAGCTCTCTTTCATCTTTTCTGAAGGTCATGCTACAAGACCTTCTCTGGATGCGGCTAGGGCTTCCTTACTGCCTTCGCTGTGCGCTTCGGTGGTGTTTCTGCTTCTTCTCTCTCTCACACACACACAGACATACAGCTGCAATCCAGTCAAACCCCTGCCCCAGCATTTGTTAACAGATCCCCTGGAAAACCCCTTGGACCATATGGCACAGCCACGGCACAGCCACTGCCCAGGCTTGTATGTGGCCTAGTCCCTGTTTCAGCTTTCACTAGCCAAAGGGGCATGTCATTGTTCCCTCACTTGACCTGAATGGAAGTTGGCTATCCTGCCCAACAACTTCCATGAGGAGGTGTGATTGCCCAACACCCAACATGACAACACTCCTGTCTCAGCTCCGCCCATCATCTCTATGGAGTCCCAAAGGGTGATGCCCTATATGACCCATCTAACTATTTACATATTTACATAGTGTTTTTCTGTCAGGATATTTCCACATCACAAACCCAAATTGGTTTTTACTCCCATACAAACCTCCTCGGAGTTCTTCTCTTCCTGCCCAATTTCGTTTCACCCACCTGAGAGGGGCCTCTTTCAAGGAGCTCTTGATGAACAAAGACCTGCGCACGCCCAATCGCACGTTCCTACTACAGTGCAAAGGCCGTAATATTTGCACACCTTACCTCTGAGCAGAGCTCAAAGTCTGTAAACAACCCTCTCTTCAATCCTTCTGTAGCGTGGTGTACATACCGCGTACTCAGTACAGCACTGAAGAGGTAAAACCAAGAAATGGGCCTGTCTCATCATGCAAAGCCTACATTAGCTGCCAGCTCTACAAAGATGGACCTTCATCTTTTTTATGAAGGCTTTATCAACACTAGGGAACTTGAGTAAAAAAAATTCTCACTAATGTTACCACCGGTTCAGCTGCACCAGTAATTGCACCGATGGGAGGCCTCGTATAGAAAGTTTTCCAGCTCAGCAGCAGTGTTCAGGATCTTGACATTTAGACTTACTCTCTTCAGCAGTGTTAACTGACACTGAAAACAACTGCCAGAGCCTGAAAGCCATCTACATTAGCGCTCCCACCAGTGCTAGTACTGGTGTTACCAGAGGTAGCACCTGTGGCAATTTTTGTACAAACATTCCTTATAGTAGACATGGCCTAAGAGACCGCCTAGAGCTTTGGTGGATCAAAGCTCTGCTACTCTCCAAAATGAGTATTGTGCATAAGGCACGGCACAGTCATGGTAAAAAATAGATAATTTCACACTATGGTCATGCAGCCTTGTGGAACCTGCTGTAGCACATTAACTGCTGGTCAGTTGGAAGTGTCTACACCCAAATTTCACTCTCGCTGACATAACTGCACCACTACGCCGACTTAATAACTCCATCTTCATGGGTGGCGTAGCGTCAAGGTCAATGTAGTTAGGTTAGGTCAACACTGCGTTGCTTACATTGACTGTTACTGGCTTTGAGGAACCGCCCCACAATGCCCCACACTGACAGTACAATCGATACACGTGCACTGCCGACACAAGGAGCGAAGTGTAGATGTGCACAAGCAATATAATTACTGCAGCGGTTATATGCCGACCGGCATTAGGTCAGTTTAATTTTATAGTACAGACATGGCCTAAAGAACCCATGCAAATATGAGTCTCCATGGACAAAGGAGGAGCTTCGTGAGCAGATATGTGGGAGTACGTACTTCCCTATCTGCTGAATTAACAGGCAGAGCAACAAATCCATGGCACTATACAATAGTGGTTCTCAACCTTTTTTCATTTACGGACCCCTAAAACATTTCGATGGAGGTGTGGGCTCCTTTGGAAATCTATTGTCTGTATAGAGAGTAGAATTCTGTTCAGTTAGTTTTCAATCTGTCTTTTGTAGACCCTTTAGACATAGTCTGGGTCCATGGACCACAGGTTCAGAACCACTGCTATGCAAAACCAGTACGACAGCATATGACACTAGACAGCTCCATAAGGTGCTAACTAGTGCAGCACTTCACAAAAATGTGGCGGCTCACACAATAACCAGTATCACTAAAGTAATTTTCAAAACAATTGTCCCTAGCAAAAAGGTACCATGGATGCTTCATCTGTCCCCTCCACTACACAGCACCTCTCAGCCCCCCTCATTCCTCTCCCTCAGAACACCTTCCAGCTCCCCCCCCGCACTGCACCTCTCAGCTCCTCCCCCACACTGCACCTCTCAGCCCCCCTCATTCCTCTCCCTCAGAACACCTTCCAGCTCCCCCCAACACTGCACCTCTCAGCTCCTCCCTTGTACTGCCCCTCTCAGCCCCCCTCATTCCTCTCCCTCAGAACACCTTCCAGCTCCCCCCCCGCACTGCACCTCTTAGCTCCTCCCCAGCACTGCACCTCTCAGCTCCCCCTCATCCCTCTCCCTCAGAACACCTCCCAGACCCTCCCCCCGCACTGCACCTCTCAGCTCCACCTGCTCCCTGTGCCTCATGGCTCCACTCTCCCACATGGTGCCTCCACCCCACCCCCTTTCAGTGTGGCTCCATTTCACCTCCCCACACAACCTTCCATCTTCACTCCACCTGCTCCTCTCTATGGCACCCCCCTGGTCCACTTCACCTCTTCCCCATCCCGGCAACTCACTGCTTCACCCCACCCTGCGCCACACTGGGTGCCTCTGGGACAGCCCCTTTGCTCTAGGTAGGGAGCTGTGTTCCCTTTTGCTGTACCTTTCTGGAGTCTGGGGCTCCGTGGTAATTGGGTTTGTCCAGACTGGAAACAGAACTATTTTGATCAAGGAAAATTAGATTTCTAAGAAATAAGAGGTTTATAAACACCAAGTTTCTTAACTTTTTTTTAATCCGATTGGCTTGACGTACTTGGACTGCATTCCAGCATATTTTAAGCCCCTTTTAAACCTACTAAAAGAGGGTCTTAAGCTTAATGTGAATGTGATCTAATGTTTTGCAATTTTTTAAGCAGTCACATATGACTGTACTTCTGTTTACTCAATAACAGTGAGGGCTGACTTCTGTTGGACTAACAAAAGGGGGAACTTTTGTACTGAAGACCAGGACTCTTGCTATCTAAGTCCTGAGATAGTCAGGAATGAGAAATCAGTTCTCTCTCATGCAGGGGCAGCTCTATGTTTTTTGCCACCCCAAGCACGGAAGTCAGGCGGCCTTTGGCGGCATGCCTGCGGGCGGTCCGCTGGTTACGCAGATTCGGCGGCATTTCTGCGGGTGATCTGCCGGTCCCGCGCCTTCGGCGTACCCGCCGCCAAATTGCCGCCGAAGCCACGGGACCAGGGCCGGCTCCAGGGTTTTGGCCACCCCAAGCAGCCAAACAAACAAACAAAACAAAACAAAAAAAGCCGCGATCGCGATCTGCGGCGGCAATTCAGTGGGAGGTCCTTCGCTCCGAGCAGGAGTGAGGGACCGTCCGCTGAATTGCCACCGAACAGCTGGACGTGCCGCCCCTCTCCAAAGTGGCCGCCCCAAGCACCTGCTTGGTAAGCTGGTGCCTAGAGCCGGCCCTGCGCGGGACCGGCGGACCTCCCGCAGGCACGCCGCCAAAGGCTGCCTGACTGCCGCCCTCACGGCGACCGGCACGCCGCCCCTGCTGGAGCGCTGGTGCCTGGAGCCGCCGCTGCTCTCATGGCAAAGCAACTACTATTCTGCAGGTACATATAATGGAAGGACACATGAACTAACCCGCTAATTGGAGTATTTTTTAAAGATACAAAATAAAGTAGATAAAGGGGTTTATTTATATTATTTGTGAATGCTAATATTGTACAAAAGAGTGTCACCTCAGTGTATGCCATGCTCCGAATTGCCAGCTTCAAGAATTCAAAAATGATGAATCAGGCCCCCCAAATTATAAGTTCAGCTTAAAATAATGAAATTTTTAAAGATGTGCTAACTAAAAGAATAAAGACTATGTGCTAAAGACTATCTGTTTGATCTTGTAATTAGCTGTGACACTGTGAGCACCGTTCCCAGGCCTGAGGAAGAGCTCTGTGTACCTTGAAAGCTTGTCTCTCTCTCCAAGAGACGTTGGTTCAATAAAAGATATCACCTCGCCCACCGTGTGTCTCTAGTATCCTGGGACCCACACGGCTACAACAACACTGCATACAACTATGGAAGATCTTCCAAAAAGGGAAGATTTGAGGCTGGTCAATAATTGATGAGGTTACTAGAGCTGAGATTGTTTCTTGAGCCAGGCCACAAGATTGCCTGTTTTAAGGATGGTTGTCACACTGCTCCTTTGAAGCAATTTACAGACCTTGTCCGTAATGGACCTATTACCTCCCCACGAGTTTTCACTCACCATGAGGATCCGGGGGGCAGATGGAAAGTGTACAGCGGTGCCTTCGGGGCTGAGCCTGGGAGCAGTGCAGTTCTGAAAGTGGGGTGAGGGAGAATACAGTAGTGTTGTGAATCAGGCAGAGGATCAGGGATAGGGGAGCATACAGCAGTAACCTCAGGTGGGGCAAGCATGTGGGAAGACCACACCATCATTTTGTGGATGTGGGCCACAAGGGACTGAACAGCCGCTCTGTGTGGGAGTGTACAGGGCAGCAGGATGGGAGTGAGCAGTTTATGTGTGAGGGCAAATCAAATGGGAAATGTACTTCTAGATTTTGAATCTCTGTCTTTCAGAGCAAGGCTGGATTCTTTCCTTTGTCCCAGGCTGCGACTGACACCCCGGTGAGCTTTTTTATCTCTAGTTTACTGAGATTTGAGTTTTTCGCCCGACCCCTCAGCACTTTAAAAGGTTTTACACAATTCACTGCATGTGAATGAAAATGAAATGGAATGTTCTGCGGATTAACTGCTCTGTAATCCTCCGTGTAAGAGCAGAGAATTAAAATTCTCTGAAGCAGCCTCCCCATGGAGCACCTCTGCGGGCCTGACCTAGTTTCATCTGCAGCTACTCAGGCGAACATGTGACGATTAGAGGAACACTGAACAGCAGTCACCTGGTTTGGGTTTGGAGAAGCATCCGCCCATGGTGCGCCAAGTAGAAGGAGGGAATCACAGCAGGAATAGGAGGCAAGTCAGCTAGTAGATGCTTCAGCCCAATCTCCAGAAGGAATAGATCATTAGGGCTTAACGTGAGCAATCAGCTCACCAGGATGACTGGCATGTCCTTTCTGGCCAGTCATGCCATCGGGCGTATAAGGCTGCCTCCATAACCTACATTAAATGGAAAAGCTCAATTAAAAATTAATAACTGGAATACATTCACACACATACTTTATTCTTCCCAACCCCACAGATGGTGATCAGTTAGACCCTGAGCACATGACTAAGAACCAGTTAGCCAAGCACCTGAGAGAGAGAATGTTCCGTACCACCTCACAGCACTGGCCGCCCTGTCCAGTGTCCCATCTCCAGCTGCGACCTTTTCTGATGCTTCAGAGGAAGGAGAGAAAAACAAAAAAATATTAATACATCAGTTGGGGGGGGGGGGTCTTCCTGACCCTACAGGTGACTGGCTGAAGTCCTGAAGCATGAGATTTTAGGAACATAAGACATCATGAACTGGAAAGACCCACCAAGCCCTGCCTCCCAACCACAACAGAAGCCCCACTCATAAATTTATCAAGCTCTATCTTAAGACTAATTAAGTTGTTTGCCCACAGAACTCCTATTAGGAAGCTGATCCAGAACCTCACTTCTGTCATTGTTAGAAACCTTCTTCTAATTTCCAGCCTAAATTTGTTCATGGCCCATTTATTCCCATTTGGTTTTGTGCCAATATTATCTGTTAGCTTAAATACCAAATCTCCCTCCCTGAGGTGTAAACCATGACCACCCTGCTCTGCCCTGTATGTAAGTATAGTGCACAATCAGATCCCCTCTGCAGTGAATGAGGCAGGAACCTTGTGGAAATAAATCATGTGTGATCACATACTTAAAGATTGTATGACGTGTAGAAGAGGGCCAAATGGGGACTGAACAGCTTAATTCTAGCATTTCCTAACATTCGAGTGCTTGACTTTCCATCCATAACATTATTTTAATGTATTTTTTTTAAATGTAATGTCTTATATTTTTAAAAAGCAAATTGATTAAAATGGAAATTTTGTTATGTGGAACCATACTGGGACAACAGCAGGGTTGGGTCCTTTAGACTCAAAGCACAGACCTCTACCACTGAGGTAAGGTAACTGATAGCAGTAGCAGGCTGTTATCCTCCATATGGACCAGTCAGTACAACAGGATGAGATACACAGTGGTTTTTACAGCTATTGGCTAACAGCAGAGGAACGTAGGCACTCAGAGTACTTGGCTTCATTCCTATGTTCTTCCAGAGAGGAATATATAGACTCTTCTGCACCTGTGCCCTAACCTGTCCCTGACATCCCTCTCTGTTCCTATTCTCTCCCACCCCTGATTCCTGTCACTATTCCCTGTGCTCCCATCCCACCACCCTTTCTTCAGCTCCTGTCCTACCCCTATGCATTCCAATCAGGGCACAGGCAGCTTCCTCCATGGTGAGCTCCGGTGCGGGTAGCATTGAGACCAGAAGAAAGATAATTTCCCTGCTGTCAGTTCTGGCCTCACAACAACCCCCAGCAGCCAGGAAGAGCAATTACACAGAAAGTCCTGCTCGGCCACTGTAGCCCACAGCCAGAATCTTTGGAGAATTTAGCTCTGCTGAATTCTAATAAACCTCTACTCATCCTCCTTACAATGAGAGACCCACAGAGCTCAATCTGTTTAGTTGATCAAAAAAGAAGATTGAGAGGTGATTGATTACAGTGTATAAGCACCTTCGTGGGGAGAAAACACCAGGTAGTAAGGGGCTCTCTAATCTAGCAGAGACAGGCAGACCAAAAACCCATGGCTGGAAGCTGAAACCAGACACATTCAAATGAGAAATAAGGCACCAATTTTAAGAGTGAGGGTGATTAACCAAGGTGGAGTCTCCATCTCTTGATATGTTCAATCGAGACATTTTTGCCAAATGCAAGTTACTGAGCTCAGTGCAGGGTCAAGTGGGTGAAATGTTCTGGCCTGGCTGGCTTTGAATCTGCACACTGTAATTTACAGAATTTGGCTATATTTGGCTGGATTGTCACAGGAGCAGCAAAAGGCACATCCCGGATATCACAGTGACCCTGCTGCAAAATGTAAAGTCCGTGCTCCAAAGACTGGGGGTGCTAGAGCTTCTTAAAAAAAAAGACTGTAAATATTTTTAAACAGGGACAAAACAACATATTTCCCCCTATAATCTCAATCTGGGAAGTGGCTGAATAACGCTATCTGAAATTAAAAAAAAAAATTGATCTGAGGCAGACACCAAGCATGGGACATTTCAGCCCAAAGGATTAAAGTTTGGCAAAGTTCTAAGTAATGGGGTGTCACAGGATGACATTTGTCCTTTAAGAGGAAAAAGGTCAGTGCACCTGTGACTGGTCAGCTGACCCCAATTGGGCTTTAAAAATGGCAGCTAGGCCTTAGGGAGTCAGCCAGGTGAGAGCTGCCTTGCAGTCTGGTGTGCAATGGGTGAGTGCTGTCTGAGAGCAGGAAACTGAAGGAGGTCTTTGAGGGAAGCTGAAGGCAGGAGAGTAGCAAAGGGTGTTGCCTATTGACTCTAAGCCAGAAAACCAAAGCCATGGGCTGGAGAGGGCAGGGGAGCAGCAGAGGGGCTTACCCACTGATATCTCCATCCAGGGGAGCTGGACACAGGGGACCAGTGAGAGGGCAGGGGAGCAGCAGAGGGGCTTACCCACTGATATCTCCATACAGAGGAGCTGGACACAGGGGACCAGTGAGAGGGCCATGGGGAGGTCAGGCATGCTCCCCTGGTGAGGATGATCTCCCAGCCAAGAAGCTGCTGGGAAGAGTGAGGCAGTGGGGTGGTTGTCCTGATAAAAGGACAGGCGAGAGCTGAGGAAGTGCCTGGATGGGGTGGAAGATGCTCGAGCGTGGTATGTGCTCTGTTGATGGACTAGACTAGAGGGTGTGGTATTTAGGGATTATATGCCCTGAGGTGTATGTTTGGGGACTTTTGTTTTATGAAACTAGTTTAAATTACATTTTGTAAGAAACTGGCCCCAATGAGGGGAACTACTGAGGCAAGAGAGCAGTTGGGGAGTTACTGGGGTCTCTAAAGAGGGAAACCAAGGCAGGTAAATGTCATACCATGACCTCCTGCAAGAGGGCATCCCAGGTGGGGCTATCCTGTTAGGCAACCTTGATTATCGGTGTCATTACCCATGCTGCCTACAATATGGAGTAAACACGGATACCATTCATGTGTGGCTATCCTTGAATGAGTGAAGTGTGTCTTTTGGACACAAATGCCCTTTGTTATCTCCAAGCTAAGTGCTTAGTACATTGTTATCTTTACAAGATGGGTGAGGTGATTTAAAAAAAAAAAATTACTGTGCTGAAACTATCTAGTCTGTGAAGTTAGGAGTTGCACCATCATTGGGTTTAACTAACCAGGGTTACTTATAAACAATGTCTGGGTGATCTCCCAGCCTCCAGCACCCACTCCCAGCCTCAACTCATAGCCAGAGTCAGATAGCAAACAGCATATGCAAAGAAATGGTGGCTAACCTGGAGGCCAAGGCAAAAAAGCCCTGCATAGTATGAACTAGGGCTGTGTCTTCAGGACAGAACAGAGCCAAAGGGTCCACACCCAGAGCCCCAATCTCCAGGGAGCAATTGGCCTCTGACCTTGCTGACTCAGGACAACAAGTGGCAGAAATCCCACCGCCTCCAAATGCAAATGTGTTCACAACACTCACTGCCTACTAAGGGTGTCCCAATCCAGGGCTGCACTAGCCTCCCCCACAGATAGCAGGAGCTGTGAACAGACACCCTGCCAGGGAATGACAGGTTGTATGGGGGAGACCAAGAAGGAGGTCACTCCTTCCTTTGCCGCCCACCACCACCAGCTTACCCCTCAGGGGAAGAGGAAACCCTGTCCTGCAGCTACACACCACCCACAAAACACACACTACCCTGCTCTTCAGCTACACACCACCCACAAAACACACACTACCCTGCCCCTCAGCTACATACAATCCATCCCTCAGTTACACAACACACACAACCCCATCCCTTAGCTACACACAATCTCCAAAACATACACAACCCCATTCCTCAGCTACACACCACCTACAAACACACACAGACACCAAAATACACACACACCCTGCCTCCTCAGCTAAACACCACCACAAACCAACCAATCTGGGACCCTTCACCCACATACCACCTCCAAAACATACATACACACCCCTTCCTCTCTGTTACACACCGCCCCAAACTCACATGCATTCCCCTCTCCCCCCCTCGGGTATAAACCACCCCCTACAACACACAACTTCCATCCTCATCTACACACCCAAAACCACATGAACAACCCTCCCCCCTCAGCTACACACAACCCTCCAGAACACACACAAGTACCTCTCCTGCAGGCTATACACTAACTCCAAAATACACACACAACTCACCCCCTCACCTACACCTCCCAGAACAAACATAAACCTGTTCCCTCAGCTACAAATAATCCACCAGAACACACACTTAAAAGCAACCCTCTCCCTCCAGCTACTGAACACCCCCAAACACACAACCCTCCCCCCTTAGCCATATCTATTTAGCTTATGAAAGACAAGGTTAGGAGATGACTTGATCATATAAGTACCTACATGGATGGCTGAAATTCACTCCAGCAGACAACACTGTAACAAGATCCAATGGCTGGAAGTTGAAGCTAGACAAATTCAGACTAGCAATAAAGTGCAAATTTTTAAGGGGGGGCAATTAGCTATTGGAACAACTTAGTGGTTGTGGTGGATTCTCCAACACTGGACATTTTTAAATCAAGATTGGAGGTTTTTCTAATAGATAGGATCTAGTTCAGGCACAGCGATTGGATTTAAAGTAGAAATGAATACAGGGAAGTTCTTTGGGACTATTGCGATCATCTTGTCTGACCTCCTGAATAACACAGTCCATAGAACTTCCCCCAAATCATTTCTAGAGCAGAGCTTTTAGAAAAACATCCAGTCTTGATTTAAAAATTCTCAGTGATGGAGAATCCACCATGACCCTCAGTAAATCATTCCAATGATTCATTATTCTCACCTTATTTCCAGTCTGAATTTGTCTAGCTTCAACTTCCAGCCATTGGATCTCTGCTAGATTGAAGAGCCCATTATTAAATATTTAGTCCCCCTGTAGGTACTTACAGACTGTAACGAAGACACCCCTTAGCCTTCTCTTTAGTAGGCTAAAGAGCTTGGGCTCTTTAAGTCTATCACTAAAGGCAGGTTTTCTAAACCTTTAATCATTCTCATGGCTCTTCTCTGAACTGTCTCCAATTTATCAACATCCTTTTGAATTGTGGGCACCAGCAATGGACACAGGATTCCAGCAGCGGCTGCAGCATTGTCAAATATAGAGGTAAAATAACTGGAGATTTCCCCGTTCATGCATCCCAGGGTCGTATTAGCTGCTTTGGCCACAGCTTCACACTGGGAGCTCATATTCAGCTGATTATCATGGCCCCCAAATCATTCAAAGAGTCACTGCTTCCTAGGATAGAGTCCCCATCCTTTAAGTATGACCTACATATTCTTTGTTCCTAGAGGTACAGATTTACATTTAGCCATCTTAAAATGCGTATTGTTTACTTGCACCCAGTTTACCAAGCAATCCAGATGGCGAGGAAAGGCTGGATTTAGAGATGTTGTGCAGGAACAACCAGAAGATTTAGACACCACCTGCATGTGAGGACGTGGAGAGCCCTGAGTAGAAGAGGACACCCAGGTTAGGGGCCTGATTGACAGAGAGAATATCGTGGTGGTCGTGTACATTGTGATTGAGAAAGGAGGGAGAGAGGAGGGCATGGACGGAAAGATTAAGAGCTCTGTTTTGGCCATGTTGAGCTTCAGCTGAAGCCTGGATGTCCTTGAGAAGATGTCAGAGAGACAGGGCAAGATTTTAGTTTGGCCAGAAAGAGACAAATCCAGAGTATAGAGGGTAAATCTATGAATCAACTGCATATCGGTGATAGTTGGATTTCTGTTTGCAAGTGAGATATTGCTTTTGGTGTTCATGGGCAATGGAAGTGAAAGCCTTGCCAAGTGTTGGAGTGTTTTCCACACTGCTGTAGGTGACGTGCTGTGGCATGAAATCCAAGAGACGTCTCCCTTATCTTCTGCTGTGAAGGTTTCAGTGGATAGGGTTGTGGCGCAACCTTCACTGTCACTAAATGTTATCATGCTGCCATTTAATGCGTTCAGATGTTTTTCTGAGATGTATCCCATGAACATTGTTTAAAGCAACAATTAGTATTGTTTTACTGGCTGCTGCTTCAGCAGTTTATATTCTCCAGGCTAAAGGGTCATTAACAGAGCCTTCGATACCACAGCTTTAGTATGTTCTTTGCAAGATAGACTGGAAATGTTCTGACATTAATAATTAAACAAGAGATGCAATTAAGATCTCAAAGGTGCATCAATAAACACAGAAACATTGAAAAGTTTCACAGGTGTCAGATTGCACTATGTGGAACTGAAGGATTTCACAACGCACAAAATGGTAAGAATGAAACTTTCATTTTGAAGCTGTGAATTATTTTCAAATCTTTTTTGTAGTTTTTAATTTTAGACTTTTGCACAAGAAAAGGCTATTTCTGTGACAGAGTGTGCAAAACAAATCAGGACGGTTTACTAAGGGACATCAACAACCAGGGACTAAGCTGCACCTACAAAATTTGTGCATAAATCCATTACACCCATAAGTCTCATGTTTACCTGTAGAAACAGGAAATTGCATGTGTAACTACTCAGTCACTTGTGCAAGTGCAGATTTCTGCACGCAAATCCAGGATCATGTGTCCTTTGCAGGTACAGCATCGGTGCTGGAACTAGGGATGCCAGCGGTGCTGCCATACCTCCTGGCTTGAAGTGGTTTCCATCATAGGCAGGGTTTACAGTTTGGTTCAGTAATTCTCAGCACCACCACTCTTCAAATTGTCCCAGGACCCCGGTGCTGGCCAATGAAAATGTGACCCTCTTTGCTCCAAGGGGATTATAGTCCCCAAAACTGAGGCAAGCAAACTTAGTGGACATTTGAAAACTTTGCCCCCATGTAAATAGGGCTTCTGAAATAATAGATTTTAACAACAAATGTGTCTTTCATCTTGAAACAACCATATTCCATTTGCCTGGTGCTTTGGTATTTCAAATCAGATTATAAAAGTAACAATAGTATTTCTTGATCTTCTATAGCATGTTCTAGCTGATGTTCTCAAAGCGCCAGATTTTGATCCTTTACTGAGACTGAATGACAGGGGAGTCAGTTGAACTACTCATGGAATGTTTAGACTTTTTTCCCCCCATTCCTGCTGCTTCCAACTCCTCTGGCCTCTCCCTTCCCACGGTCTCATCTTTTGAACAGCACTGCATCTGACACACCTTTGCCTTCTCCCTCCATGTTGCTGTCATCTACTGTCCATCCAACTCCTTCCCATCAGCCTTTCTCTCCTGTCCCAGCTCCTGGCTTCCTCTCCTCGCAATCTCTATCACTCATTCTCTGTCTCTTCAGCTTCCATGTTGATGGCCCACCTGACCCCATTGTTGCATGTTTTCTCACTCTGACCTCTTCTCTTGACCTGAAGCCCTGCTTCAGTTCTCCCACTCACCAAAATGGCCATTCAATTATTCGATCTTCAGCAAGCACTGCTTTCTCTCTGATTGTTCTATTGCCAAGTCCCCCCTTTCCAACCATCACCTGGTCTCTTTCAGCATCGCCCAGCAGCCCCTATCCCCCATGCCCTGAGACATTACCCAAGGTACAATCTGGACTGATGAACAGCTGTGTCCCCTCAATCCTCCAGACTGGGGTGTTTTTCTCACTGTTTTGCTATGAGAGCTACCACTTCCGGTCTGCTCCCGCACAGCCTCCAGCACGTAAATTACTCTCCGTTACATTGCATGAATGCTATTGCCAACCACTCATGAATTACACTGCAGAACAACACCAGCAAACTCTCCAGTCCCAGACTTTTCCCCAGAAATGTGCATCTTATACTGCTCAGCCCTCTCCTGGACAATACAATTCATATTAAGTCTGTCATTTATTAATAGAAAATGATATGTACACACCTTATTATCCCAAATGGAGTTTCCCAAACACTTCAATCCAAACACACTGGTTTAGATAAAACAATAAAACAAATTTATTAACTAGAAAATGATAGATTTTAAGTGATTACAAGTAATGAGGCATAAACATCAGAATTGGTTACCAATAAATAAAAAGTAAAACCCAACTAATACCTAACTTAATAAGCTACATGAATTCAAAGCAAAGGTCTCTCTCATCACATGTCCCAACAGTCTTACTAGTTGATCCCCTTTCAGACAAGATCTCTCCCTCAGTCCACTGCTCCTTTTTGTTCTTCAAGATGTAGTGGGTAGAGAGATAAGGAGGGAGATATTTTGGGAAGTCTGCCCACTCCCTTTATAGTCCTTTCTCTTGCACAAGAATCATCTCCCACTGAGGCTCAGGAGACAGAAAATCTGAGTGGAAGGGAACCTCAAGCTGTTCCTTTGTTCAAGGTGTAGATTTTCTGCACACACCCTTTTTCCTGCCCAAGAGTGGCCACTTCACTAGGTGATTGTCCATTTGATATTGTAGACACCTGGCCTTTTGTCTCTGGGGAACTGGTTTGAGGCTGCTTCTCCAGGCTTGGAACATGTCTTAACACTATACAGAGGAATCGTATATATTTTCATGCAATGTTGCTTCACATATTTCACGATCAGCAAATCATGAGCTTTCAAATGATACCTCACAATGCATACTTTGTCCTACAAAAAGGGGTGCACGTCGGGGTACAGACCATCACTCTGCCTTTCTGTGTCTTCCAATCCATCAGCGCTCATGCCTTCATCTGCTCTCAGCCTTCATCTGCTCTCAGCCTTCTCCTCCCTTTCTTTCATTGCTATTGTTGATTCTCCCCATGCTTCACTTTCCTCCACCCTTGACTTTTTTGCCCCTCTCACTCATCACAAAGTCCATCCCGCCAACCCACAGCCCTGGCTCATTCCCTCCACTCCTGCTCTCACGTTGCGAAGCATCGCTGGCGGAAATCCTGTGACCAGGCTGACTTCCTCCACTGCACAGTCATTCTCCTCTCCTTCGGTTCTGCCATTTTCCTAGCTAAATAACTCTGCCAACTTAACTGAATCCCATTCCTGCCTTAATTCAGTCCCAGCTACCTTTGACTCACTTCTCAAACTCGTCCCTTCTCCTGTCTCCACTTCTGTTTCTACACAGGATCTTGCCAATTTATTCCAAGAGAAAGTTGACAAAATACCGTGTAACGTTCCCTCTCCCCTTAGCTTGCTTTCCCTTTCTCCCCTGCCACAGAAATTTCTCATCTGCTCTTCTCTAAACCCTCCACTTTCCCCAGTGACCCTATCCCATCTCCTGATCTCCCTCGATTCCCCTCTCATCCCCTCCCTTGCTCTTCTCCTCACTCTCCTCCAGCTCCTTCCCCTCATAACGCAAACAGACTTTATTCTTTCCCACCTTAAAAAAATCTACCCATGACCCCATTTGCCTCTCCAGCTACCGGCTCATCTGCCTTTCACATATAAGCTTATTGAATGTGCTGTCTACAATTGTTGTCTGGGGTCTCCTCCAGTTCCAGCCTAGAACTTCTCCAATCCAGCTTCTGCTCCTTGCACTCCACTGAAACCACTGCTACCAAAGCCTGGATAATCTCTTCCTACTGACAGCTCAGAACCAGTACTCCATCCTCATCTTCTTAGACTCGTCAATCACCAACAAGGCCATCAACCATGCTCTTTTTTTTCTTGAAATCTTGTCCTCCCTTAGCTTCTATGATTCTGTCCTCTCCTGTTTTTCCTCCTACCTCACAAGTTGCTCCTTCAGATGTCCTCTGGAGGATGCTCCTCATCCCCCCACTCCAACTTTCCGTGGGGGTTCCACACAGGTCTGTCCTTAGTCCCTTTCTCTTCACCCTCTACACTGGATCTCCACGTAACCTTATCTACAAATACAAATCAATTACCATCTGTAATGACTCTCAGATCTCTATCGCTACTCCAGACCAGTCTCCTTTTGTCCAAACTAATATCTTGGCCTGCCTCTCTGACATCTACTCATCGATGCCTAACTGTCACCTCAAGATCAGCATGGCTCAGACAGAACTCTTAATCACCCCCAGTCACTCCCCGCTACCTCCTTTCTTGATCACTGAGGACAATATCCCCTTCCTACCTGTCACTAAGGTCCAAAACCTGAGCATCACAGTAGACTCCAACTTTGTCTAGATCCTCACATCCAGGCTAAGTCTAAATCCTGCTGATTGTTTCTGCATAATATTTCCTAGATACGGCCTTCCTATCCATGCACACACCTAAAACTCTCATGCAGTCTCTCATCCTCTCATGTCTTGATGACCACACCTTTCTCTCTTGCCTTGATAAATGCACTTTTGCCTTGCTTATCTCCATTCTGAACACTGCTGAAAAGATCATTTTCCTAGTCCATCATTCTGACCACCTCATCCCTCTTTTGCATTCCTCCAGTGGCGTTCCCTTTTCTATTACAACAAACATTAGCTCCCCGTCTTCATTTTCAAGTTTTTTCATGACCTATGCCTACCCCACCTATCATTTCTCCTTCACTATCAAGAGGTTGACTTCTGCCTCCCATTAGCCCATGATGGGCTTCCATCACCCACTTGTTACATTTTCAAGCATCCTCCTGCATTCTCCCATACTGCCCCTTATACTTGTGAGGATTTACCCTTATCAACGATAGGCCACGGGGGTGCTGAGATCACTGCCTGGCACGCTGACCAATAATGTCTCATTGTTTCCTTTTACTCCCCCATCCATCTGTCTGGTGTCTTAGATTATAAATTTTTGGGGATAGGGACTTTTTGTTCTGTTTGTACAGCGCCTGGCATAATGGCGTCCTGGAACATGACTAGGTCTCGCAGGCCCTATCATTGCTATGAGCCAGTATGTCAGAATCTGGCCCCAAGTGCTTTGCAAACTTTAATGAATTGAGCCTCCACCCCTTAGCAGGTTAAGTGTCATCACTCCATTTTTCAGTTGGAGAAACAGAGGCAGAATTTAAAGGATTTGCTCAGGATCACACAGGGAGACCATTTCAGGGCTACAAATGCAGCCCAGCAGAAAGGTGCCCAAGCCATGAAATGTGGCTCTACAGTTCAATCGAAATATCTCCGAGTTGGAGGGGGAAGAGTGTTTGTATCTGCAACTCTGCTTTACTCAGGGTCAAGATTTTCACAGCTGGCTGCCTATAGTTAGGTACCTAAGGTTGTGATTTTCAAGGGGGCCAAATGGTGTGAGGAGCCCAAATCTCATAGAAAGTCAATGGGAGCTGGGCACCCAACTCTCCTGGGCACCTTTTAAAATCTCAGCCTAAGATCATTTTTAAACAGCTAGCTAACTGGACTGAATTTCACTGGTTTCATTTGGTGCCGCTCAGCACTTTAAAAATTCCACCCTTAAATAAATGGCTTGATTTTTAAATGGAACCTAAGGCCTTGGCTACACTTACCCGCTAGTTCGACAGCTGGAAATCGAACTTCTGGGTTCGACTTATCGCGTCTAGTCTGGACGCGATAAGTCGAACCCGGAAGTGCTCGCCGTCGACTGCGGTACTCCAGCTCGCCGAGAGGAGTACCGCGGAGTCGACGGGGGAGCCTGCCTGCCGCGTGTGGACCAAGGTAAGTTCGAACTAATTCGAACTAAGGTACTTCGAACTTCAGCTACGTTATTCACGTAGCTGAAGTTGCGTACCTTAGTTCGAATTAGGGGTGTAGTGTAGACCTGGCCTAAGAGAGTTAGGTGTCCCCCAAAATCCCAATTTAGATGCCTAAATATGGATTTAGGAGCCTAATTTTAGGCAGCCAAGTTTGAAAATCTTGATCCAGCTATTCTAATTCGCTGTCCTGTGCTTTAACTACTAGCCCGTGCATCTTGTGCTTAATGATTCAAACTTACACTGGAGGCTATCAAGAATAATTAATAAATATGAGTGCTATTTATACTGGAAGAACTGATGCAACATTTATCCTTAACGAAGCCTGGGACTGGCCCAAACTGAATGTAAAAAGAAATCTGACCCAGCCGAACCTAGAGAAAATGTTGCATTTTGTGTGATAATGCTGGCAGAGCAGATCCGCTGAACTCTGCTGGCAGTAATAACACACATTGCAGCATATGGGAGCTGCAATCTGTCAATGTTAAATTAGAAGCACCGGCCTGTATTCTTTTCTTAGGTTTTAATTTTAAATTAGAGCACATACTGCGTAGGATGAGAGAGTCAATCTATTCAGAAAGCCATAATTATATCCCGGTAGCAATGTCAACAGAATAGTGTTGATCATGAACATGATCACAATGGGAGAGAAACAGCTTCTTTGCATTTCAGTTTTCAACCAAAGAGAAATCTCGCCATTTGCTGCTCATAAAGCAAAATAATGCACAACCTAAAATAACTGCTTACCTGAGCGGAAAGCCTGGCGCCACAGTGAAACTAAAACGTAAGGTTACAAGAACGCTGCTCAGAGTCCCTTCGGGCAGCAGAAAGCTATACTGGAAATCCTTTGCATTGTATTCCAGTTTAGAAGAGGCTTGAGCCGAGCTACAGTGTGTGTAATGCAGCTTGTCCTAGGCTTGCAGCAGGGAGTACAGCCAGTTCTCCTGGGCTGCATGCAGTCTTAATAAAATAGCTCCCAATGCCAGGGCGGCAGGAATTCTCCCGCATCCCACCCACTTTCATTTAGCTGCGGCAGTCCCTACCTTTCTAGTCCCTCTGGATTGCTAAAGAACTTCATGCACCTTTCAAAGGGCTTCACTGCAGAAACCCTCTGGGGGCTGACAGGAGGCCTTTGGCTGTGATGTCAGAGTGAAGAAGGCCGGTGAACTTCTCTTGCTTAACCTCTTCGCTGCTGTTGGATACTTGTATCTTCTCATGCTGCGAGAATTGTATGACATCAGGACGTGACCCAATGCTGGGGGCAGACTCAGGGTTACTATAGCGCTGGGAGCTGTCGGGGATGTGGGATACCATTCATGTGGGGTGCAGGGGTTTTGAGTGCAGTCAGGATGGGGTGCTAGGGAATGGCACACATGAGGGTAGGCTGCCAGATACCTCATGTGCACCCCATCCATCCCTCCCTCCAGAAACAGGATTTCCTCCCCCACTCATGTTTTTTGTTTTTTTACTGCTCCCCCCATATATAGCAGGCACAGCACAAGGAGATGTGTCTATGTAAACAGGAAATAAAAACATTCATTCAAACCATGGTGTCCTGGCCTCCTGGGTCTCTGTAATCACTATCTGGTGGTAGTAGTGGGGTCAAATGAAGACCCAATAGATCACAGAACACCTCTGTGAAACGGGAAACAGAAAAACAACCCCTTCATCCCAGCCAGAACAGCCAAAAAGCTATACAGAGCACACAGTAAAACATAAAAAGAACAGGAGTACTTGTGGCACCTTAGAGACTAACAAATTTATTAGAGCATAAGCTTTCGTGGACTACAGCCCACTTCTTCAGAGGGACTTAAAAACCAGAGGCCTCAGAAAGAACCATTAAGGGGAGTCCAGGCTGCAACAGGCTGTCAGGATAGGAAAGTAAGGGACACTGAAGCTAAGGCTAGGACTCCAGCAACAAATCTAGAGTCTTAAAATATTAGATGCGGTTACTCCTGACCCAGCCTTTTCCTGGATATAACAGGAAGAACTAAATAAATCATGGGGTCTCTCTCTCTCTATATATATACACACATAAGAGGTTACTGAAGGTGTCTGTAAGAGCCTAGCTAGGACGGGAATCTGGGAGCATTTGTAAACAAAGCAAGAAGCTTTGCCATGAGACCAGCCAAGCCATTGTGCAGTAAAAGTCGTCATGGGGCTGTGTAAAATTTGAAAGGAAAGAAGCTAGGAAGAGGGCATCTGTTTTGGTTTTTTTAAATCACTTCTGAGAGACTGGATCTGAGACTGGTCCCTTGCACGTGAATCTGTGGCCTTTCCAGTGGTCCATCAAACAATTGCACCCTGTCCCCCAGTATTCTTACATGGAAAGAACTGTGCAACACACACACACACACAGGTAGCTTTGAGACATGACGCAAAACCTTACAGACACTGCTACTATCCTGTAGGGGTTAGACACATGCAAGAGGTGCACAGAGCCTGCCCTCCTGTGGTGAGTTAGGGATATAACATCAGTGTCTCTGTGGAAGTGATGCTGCAGGTGGGATGGGCTGTGGGCAGTCAGTCTCTCTGGGAATAAGGCTTTGTAGGGGATTTGTTTTTTCCATAGACTCATTTATTAGAAGGCCAGAAGGGACTATTGATCACCTAGTCTAAACTTCTACATAACACAGGGCACAGAATTTCCCTGAATTAATTCCTGTTTGAGCAAGAGCATAACTTTTAGAAAAACATCCAATCTCAATTTAAAAATTAGTGATGACGGAGAAGGGGATATTCTGTAGCAGGGATCCCTCAATCTCTCCTAAATAATTAAAGTCATTAGGAGGGAAAGGAGGAGAGAGAGTGAGAGGGCACAAACACAAGAATGGGCCCTAAGTGACTTGTACAAGGTCACACAGTCCATGTGTGGTAGAGCTGGGGATGGAACTCAGGAGGTCCAGCTCCCAGTCCAGTGCTTTAACTACAAGATCATCCTTCTTCTCTTAAATTTGGGCCAAAAGCAATTAAAATATACCACCTGGAAGTCTGACATGTTGGCTGACATTTATTTATGATAGAATCACTTTTACATGCCAAATTTGTGTATATAAAAACCATAGACATCCTGCAGCAGTTATTTGGTTGGTTGAAGTGAAGACATCCTAGATAGCTGAGGTCCAAGGGGAAATATCTGCAATGTTGGGAAGAGAGAGCGAGGGGAAAGGTTGGAACTAATTTATTTCTTGCCCTTCTTGCCTTTGCCCTTCTTCTTTCTCTTTGACTTTAACAGTGACCTAACCAAGTAGCCCTTCCAGAAGGCCTGAATGTGGGTGGCAGCACGGACCATGATAGCCAGTTCCCTCTCAGCTCTTTCCTTCTTCTCGTGGGATCGCCTCCTCTCTTCCTTGATCTGGGAATACTCTTGTTCAAGCACGGCATACTTCTCCTTCAGCTGAGCTAGCTGGGCCTTCTCTTCAGTATAGACAGCATCGACTTCCTCATACTCAGTCTGGTAGGACAGCAAACACCAGACTTATAAATGACATTCATAATATCACCCTATCTTTAGCATAGGTAGCGTCTTTCCAGAAGGATCCCAAAGAGCTTTACAGACTGGATCCGAATAGGGATCCTTTCATCCTCACAAATGCGTGCAGGGCCACTTGCAGCCCTTATTCTTTTCATCTCTCGGGAGGGAATTTTCAAAGAGGTCTAAAAGGAGGCACCCAATTGGGAGCTGGGTTCCCAGTTCCTTTAGGCTTCTTTAAAAACTGCAGGCATGGTTCCAATTGTTACCATCCCTTGCCTTGCAAGGCCAGGCAGCGAGACTCTCAACTTATTAAGCAACTTTTTATCTATGGTATAAACACAATCAGCTGGATGATGGTGGTTTATTGTCATTATAACCAGGAGCGGCGCCAGGGTTTTTGCCGCCCTAGGGGGCAGCACTCCTCCTCAGAGCATTCGGTGGCGGGGGCCTTCCGCTCCGCGTCTTCGGGGCGCTTCAGCGGCAGGTCCCGGAGCGAGTGAAGGACCCGCTGCAGAAGCGCCCCGAAGACGTGGAGCGGAAGGACCCCCCACCGCCGAATTGCCGCCGGGGACGGCAAAATGCCGCCCCCCAAATCCTGCCACCCTAGGCAACCGCCTAGGGTTGCCTAGAGGAAGCGCCGGCCCTGATTATAACCCAGCTGCAGGTATGAAAATAAGCAGTATGGAGATAACATGCTCACATGATAGGATAAGGGGAACCAGCAACATTTTGTGTGTCAGACCTACCAACCCCAATTTATCAAATTCTGCCTCTGTTCTCATGATGATGGCTTCATGGGCAGCCAGGAACCAGCAGGGCTTGGTGCCACAAGCCATCATGTACTGAGCTCATTTCTGCTTCCTACTACAAGGTTGACAAAGCAAGGACCTACTATTAAGGCCAATCAGCAACAATTTTCCAGGTCCCCCTCCTTAGGCCCTTGCTTTGCTGTTAACCAAGCACCCTGTCTTGATCTGGATAATGAAGCAAACCTCCACTAAGATGCCAGGAACATGTGAGGAATTAGTGGATTCTAGGAGGGGTCAGGCGGTGTGGACATGATTTGAAGACTCTTAAGCTTAATGTGGAAGATAGACAATGATGCATTTGCTGTCACTCCCCAGACTCTGAACTACTTGTCTAACAAGTTAGCAGTGATGTGGAAGAGCACTTGATTTGTACACTAGGTGGAGCCAGTAGGGCTAAGGAAACTAACATGATAATTCCATCCAATACACTGAGGAAACAATCGTCCAGTGCTAGGATAGGATAGGATTTTGCAGCTGACATGACCCTTCTCAACAATGCCTATACAGCAGAGAGCAGCTGAACACAAAAGCAGGGCAGAAAAATGGTTACTTGCCTGATAATAACTGTGGTTCTTCTTTGAAATGGCTTGTCTGTGTACATCACAAGCACCCCTTGTGTGGGATCCACATGGACAAGCCCTCTCGAAGAAGAACCAACTGTCTTGACCCCTGAGGGTACCTGTTTTTCTCCCATGTCAGCATCATATTTCTGGATCCAGTTCTCGATTTCCATCTCCACTTTGTACTTCTTCTAAAATAAACGACACAGGAAAAAATGACATTTTCAGGCAGCTGAACATAGAAATATAACATGCAGTATGCTGGGATGAAAGGAGCTGTGATTTGAATCCCAGCAGCTAGTATGCTTGAGTGATGCCTGCTCCTTTCGGAAAGGTTCTTCAGTCCGAGATATTTTTTTCTCCGACTCTGGGCCTCTAATGGAGAGCAGACATCATTCACCTACAGAATATGGGGCAGGTTTGGTCTACAGCAAGTGGCTGGGATTCAGTTGCAGCACAGAGACACTAGACTGATTATAGTGATGGGCGTGGCTAAAATACAGAAATGTTTTGGACTGTTGGAAAATAAGCTAAAAATGACTTGACCTCACTGTGTGGTGGAATCCTAGAGAGCTATTGAACAGTTTCCTTCAAGCTGATGGTACCTGCACTCTATAGAACCACTCAGATTTTAAGGCCAGAAGATCATCTAGTCTGACCTCCGGTATATTACAGGGCAGAGAATTTCACCCGGTTAAGCTTACCCATTCACTGTTCAGAGACCCAGTTCCCTATTTGACCACACCTCTTCTGCATGGATGGTATAAGAGCCAGGTTTCTGGCAGGCCCTGATGACCAGCTCCTGCTTTTATATGAGGTAGATTAGCCTATGACTGTTCCCAGTTCTTCACACATGAATTCCTCAATCCAATGAAAACAGTGGGTCATAGGAGAAAAGCACGTAGGAAGGGAAAGGAGACTTCGATGGTGAGAAAGCGTGTTCTCTTTCTTCCCCTACTCCCTCAGCATGTATAACTGATCGAGCTGAGCGGCTTTTAACAGAAAGCGGAGAAATGACCTGCAGCTTGAATTTGAGCCGGACGACAAAGCAGGCCTAACGATGGACGGGGCTGCTTGGATTTCATACTGCTTTGGAAACTTTCATTCGCCACGTTGGCAGAGCCCCTACGCTACGAAGCCTTATTCTGCCCTGGACTGGACAGTGTTTGGAAAGAGCTAGAGAAGATACATCATGTAAACACCCTTTAAGTAGGTATGTTCTGCCTGCAAATTGGCCTCTGCCCATTTGGACTGAGCACTGATTAGAAAAGAAACGGGGATGTTTTTTAATGCTATAGATTTTTCCTGCACAATTCAGCCACTTTCCAGCAGGAACAATACCACTAGGGTCGTGTTGTGAGGCCTTGGAGATTCTGATGATTGGAAGGGCCAGTCAAGGTTGTTTGTACAGCACCTAGCTAAGTGGAAAGTGAGGATGCTGTCTGACTGATGTCATTTCCTCTGGTGGTCTCAGATTTCTGCCCTTGTTTCTCAGAATAAGTTTGTCTCCCTTGCACTTTGCAGCAGTCATTTTGCAGAATTCTGACTGCTTCATTGACTAGAGCACTGTGTAACCTGTGCTATATATTGAAAGTGTTTTCAGAGGCAGGCTGGACCCAGTATGTACATGTTCGGTGGGAGCTATAGGTAATTACAAATAAGACCCTTTGCTGATGGGTAGCTGTGATTCTGCTTTCCAGTGAAATCAGTGGCATGTTAGATCATAGCTGATATGCTCAGCTGCACAGCAGGTACATTCTGCCAGGAATGTTTGTTAGCAGTTAACAGGTTTCAGAGGGGTAGCCGTGTTAGTCTGTATCAGCAAAAACAACAAGGAGTCCTTGTCGCACCTTAGAGACTAACAAATTTATTTGGGCATAAGCTTTCGTGGGCTAAAACCCACTTAATCAGATGCATGAAGTCTTGTCAACTGTCTGTAATGGGCCACGCTCTTACCACTTCAGAAGTTATTTTTCCTCCCTCGGTATCCTGCTGTTAATTGATTTATCTCGCTAGACTGACCTCACCCTTGGTAAAACAACCCCCATCCTTTCATGTATTTATACCTGCTCCTGTATTTTTCATTTCATGCATCTGATGAAGTGGGCTCTAGCCCAAGAAAGCTTATGCCCAAATAAACGTGTTAGTCTCTAAGGTGCCACAAGGACTCCTCGTCGTTTTTGTTAGCAGTTAAGTGGTTAAGCTTAGCAGACAAAATGAAGAACTCACAGCACTTTAACAGGTCTGCTTGCTTCTCTAGCACTCCCCTCCCTCGGTACCTTTCTGAGAGCCAGCTCTGAGTCTCGATTGTCTATGATGAGAACATTGAGCTGTGCTCTTAGCTGCTGTATATCCTGCTGTATCTTGGCACACTTTGCCTGGGAAATTCGCAGCTCCCCTTTTTGGAGTTTCTCTGCTTCCTGCTTGGTGCGCTGGATGTGGCTTTCAGAGAACTTCTCCAGATGAAGTAAATGGCTTTTGAGATCCCTGATTGCAGCATTCTTTTTCATAATCTAAACCCAGGAAAAAGAGGCACCATAAGGAACTGCTGGGTACATCAAGGGGTTTTCAGCTCAAACCTACAGGAGAATTAAGGCTTAGTTACAAAGACACCAGTGTGCTAAGATAAGTAACGACATTCCAATGACAGCGAGTACACTGCATTTGCACCAGAACTCTGAAATAAATATTGGTGCAACTCCCAGTGACTTCAAAGGGAGCAGAGTTAGGCCAACACTGAGGCTTCGTCTACACTAGCGCTTACTACAGTATAACTTACATTGCTCAGGGGCGTGAACAATCCATACCCCTGAGCGATGTAAATTACACCATCCTAAGCACTGGTGTGGACAAGCATAGCTACCGCCTCTCACAGAGGTGGATTTATTATGCCGATGGGCGAGCTCTCTCCGGTTGGCAATGAGCGTCTTCAGCAGATGCTCTGCAGCTGTGCTGCTGTAGCGCTTCCAGTGTAGACAAGCCCGGAGTGAAATCTCCCCCCTCACTGACTCTTGTTGGATGTTTAGCGGACAGGCCAAGGAGTGAATGGGCAGCACTGAAGAACACCGGCTGGGCAGCACAGGGAAGCTGGCACAGCTGCTATCCATACTGGACCTGATCCAAAGCCCAATGAAGTCAGTGGAAAGACTCCTACCGAATTCAATGAGCTTGGGATCACGCTTCTTGTGCCTGTTCTGTGGCTAGCCTGAGCGACTAGTCCTACTGCCACCTAGAACAGACAAAACTACAGTCCAGCCACGTGAAATGTATTTCCTTGCTAGCACTGAGCGAACTGCTAAACTGCACTTAAAAACAATGAGTGCATTGAATCACCAACACGCCTGACCTGAGCTTGAAAATGAGAACGCATCCCCGATGCGTCAGTTCCTCTGTAGATATCCCCCAAGTGCGAAAAAAAGGATGATCATCTTGCCTGACCTACTGCCTTGCTAAGTACACTTTGACCCCAGTCATTCAATCGGACCGTTTCCAGTGGACCTTAGGGCTTGTGCAGAGCCCCTCTGAAGTTAATGGGGCTCTAAATGAATGCAGTGTCTGCACACATGGATCATAGCTTTAAATTGTAAAAGAAAAATAACTAGGTGCTGCTGCTAATAGAGCCCTATAAAATCATCACAGATATGTACCAGTCCAAGCCCAAACGCTACTCAGCTACCCTTCCCTGCAATGATCGGACCTATCACTTACTCCACTAATATATTTCTCACTCCAGATGAGGGGGTGGGTAGACTTTTGCAAGGCTGTATTAACAGATTACACTGGATGTCAGCTCATTACGCTGGATTAATAGATTACGCTGGATCTTAACTGGTTTTGGTCTAATTAAAGACTACAAGAGTATCGCTATTTTTATTGTACTCTGAATTAATTTTAAAAGAAAGAGATTAAAATGACTTTTGAATGCATCCCTGCTCAGAGCAATGGGAATCATGAATGCTGCATAATGAACATCCTCGTGTCAAATGGCCTGGCTAGAATAGCTGCTCAATGTTCTTCCTCAGAGCTTGTGTATTTATCTCATATTTGGAAAGTCAAGCAGAAAGAAAGTGATTTGGGTTGGCATGCACGCGTGTGTGTGTATGTTGTCACCCACTGATTGGGATGCAGTAATGGACATTTCGATTGTGGTTTTAAATAGTCGCTGGGGAGGTCTTTTGGACAGAAAGGAGTAATTTGGAAACTGCTCCCAGCATTAAAACAAACTAACATACATATATGTTACAGAAGTTTAGTAGAAATGTTGGGATTTTTCTCCAAGGCCTTTTCCACTTGATTCCCAAGAAATTAACTCAACTCTGGTCTCATGACTGAGGAGCGTTTTTAACTGACACACAGCAACTCTGTGCTGAGGTGATCAACTCAAATGAAGTGGGGTGGGTATGAGCTTTACCACAGCTCCAAAGTACATCATAATAAATCAGATCATATATGTGTTTGAAAGCAAACTAACGCATGTGCAGTACATTTCACATTGCAGCATGATTTACAATTGGCTTCCTAATTTTTTTTTGTAGCCAGCCTCTGTACAGATCCAGAACTGCTGGTAAGCGAAGCTGCAGCTGTAAACTTATCACACATCACTCGTCTTACTACTTCTTTATCTCGTAACTACATGTTGTTTACAAGCCCACTTGTGAATTTACGTTTTGTCCATTGCTGATCTGTTTCCTTACTTCTGTTTTCTTTCATTGTTTATGCAAAGCCTACAAGATAGACTGGTACCTAGGGTTGCCAGGCATCCAGTTTTCGACCAGAACGCCCAGTCGAAAAGGGACCTTGGGGGCTACGGTCAGCACCGCTGATCAAGCCATTAAAAGTCTAATGGATGCAGCGGGGCTAAGACAGGCTCTCTCTGGCTCCCAGAAGAAGCCGGCGTGCCCTGTGGCCCCTAGGTGCAAGGACAATCAGGGAAGCTCCATGCGCTGCCCTCGCCCCGAGTGCCGGCTCTGCAGCTCCCATTGGCCGGGAACCACAGCCAATGGGAGCTGCGGGAGCAGCGCCTGCGGGCCTGGGCAGCGTGCATGGCGCAGAGCTGCCTGGCTGCCCCTGCGCCTAGGAGCCGGACATGCCAGCCACTTCTGGGAGCTGCGTGGAGCCAGGGCAGGCAGGAAGCCTGCCTTAGCCCTACTGCGCTGCAGACTGGGAGCCACCTGAGGTGAACATCACCTGGCTGGAGCCCACACCCCAAACGCTCTCCCTCACCCCAACCCCCCTGCCCCAGGTTGGAACCACCTCCTGGAGCCCGCACCCCACACCCCACACCCCCTCCTGCTCCCCAACCACCTGCCCCAGCCGTGAGCCCCCTCCTGTACCCCAGGCCCTTCATCTTCATCCCCATCCCCACCCCAGAGCCCACACCCCCTCCCGCACCCTAATCCCGAACCCCTCAGTTCCAAGCCTGGAGCCCGCTCCTGCATCCCAAATCCCTTATCCTCGGCCCCACCCCAGAGCCCGCACCAACAGCTGGACCCCTCAGCCCTTCCCACACCCCAACTCCCTGCCCCAGCCCAGTGAAAGTGAGTGAGAGTGGGGGAGAGCGAGCGACAGAGGGGGAATGATGAAGTGAGTGGGGGGCAGAACCTCAGAGAAGGGTGGGGCGGGGCCTCTGGGACGGGGCGGGGCAGTGCCGGGGCAAGAGTGTTTGGTTTTGTGCGATTAGAAAGTTGGCAACCCCACCAGTACCCTATATGAAAACTGGAGTGACTAGTTAAATAATTAGGGAGGAAGGAATAGTTTGTGTATAAGGCAACGATGGACTGGAAGTCAGGAGATCTGGGTTCTTGTCTTGGCTCTGCCCACCAACCTGTAGTGTGATCTGAGCTAGGGTTACCATATGTCCATTTTTTCCCGGACATGTCCTTCTTTTTGGTAATCAAACCCCCGTCCGGGGGGAATTGCCAAAAAGCCGAACATGTCCGGGAAAAATACCGGCGGCCGGACACTTTCCCTCCCGCGGCTGCTGTGCTCCCTACCTTGACTCTTCTGCTCTGTTTAAAGCCGAGCTGCCCGAGCGCTACCTGCTTCGGGCAGCCCCCGTGCCTCCGGACCCTGCACCGCCGGAGCCTGGGAGGGGAAGTGCCCGGC